>NW_017189972.1:0-19788 GCF_001704415.2 Capra hircus
GGCAGAGCTCTAAGCTCTCCAGCCAGAGCTCTAGCTCTGCTCAGAGCCCCGATCTGGCAGAGTTTCTGGCGCGAGGCTGCTCGCGCGGGGGCTCTCGCCTTGCCCAGACTTGCCTGCTTTTAGGCTCCCTCCCCAGGAAGGAGCTGTCTGAGCGAGCCTGGGAGACGCCACTGGTGCCTTCCTTGCCTCAGCTCCAATCCTGCTTGCCTTTGCACATAGGTGCCAGGCGTCGTTGGGGAGGGCTTAGGGGGTGGTGGGTTGCACACTGCCAAGGGCTTCAGCAGTGAGAGCTCTGTCAGAGGGAAGGGAAGGGCAACTGCAGGGCTCCTCCAGCGGTTTCTAGGCCGCCTAGAATCAGCGCCGCACCGAGAGCACCAGGCTCCCAGGGCCCCTGGCTGGGGTTTTCAGCCCCGCACACACGGAGGCTGATTCCTTGGGTGCCCAGAAAGTGTATGACAGACGTAGGTTCCCTAGCACTCTCCTCCCCAGCAGAGACATGTGCAGGTGGTTGGGGCCTGATCCTGCGTGTCTGGGTTCCTGCCCACAGCCCCAACTCAGGGGAAGCAGCCCCTGAGGCAAGACCTGCTGGAGGAGCCCTGCGCCCCCGCCTGATAGGCGAGTGCACAGCCAGCAGGGAAGCGAGCCTCCTCGGGGGAAGAGGAGGCAGCCCAGCCCCGTCAAGTTGAAAGCCCTGCTTGCACGGAGCTAAGTGCGCCTCCAGTACGGCAGAGCTCTAGCTCTGCTCAGAGCCCCGATCTGGCAGAGTTCCTGGCGCGAGGCTGCTCTGCCGGGGGCTAGCCTTGCCCAGACTTGCCTTGCTTTTAGGCTGCCTCTCCAGGAAGGAGCAGGCAGCAGGAGCCTGGGAGTCGCCACTGGCGCCTTTCTTGCCTCAGCTCCAATCCTGCCTTGCCTTTGCACTTAGGTCCCAGTCCTCCTTAAGGAGAGCTTAGGGGCTGGTGGGTTGCACACTGCCAAGGGCTCCAGCAGTGAGAATTCTGTCAGAGGGAAGGGAAGGGCAACTGCAGGGCTCCTCCAGCGGTTGCTTGGCCGCCCAGATTCAGCGCCACACGGAGAGCACCAGGCTCCCAGGGCCCCTGGCTGGGGTTTTCAGCCCCGCACACACGGAGGCTGATTCCTTGGGTGCCCAGAAAGTGTATGACAGACGTAGGTTCCCTAGCACTCTCCTCCCCAGCAGAGACATGTGCAGGTGTTTGGGGCCTGATCCTGCGTGTCTGGGTTCCTGCCCACAGCCCCAACTCAGGGGAAGCAGCCCCTGAGGCAAGACCTGCTGGAGGAGCCCTGCGCCCCCGCCTGATAGGCGAGTGCACAGCCAGCAGGGAAGCGAGCCTCCTCGGGGGAAGAGGAGGCAGCAAGTCCCCGTCAAGCTGAAATCCCTGCTTACACGAAGCTAAGTGCGACTCCAGTACGGCAGATCTCTAGCTCTGTTCAGAGGCCCGATCTGGCAGAGTTCCTGGCACCAAGATGCTCTGCCATAGGCGAGCCTTGCGCAGACTTGCCTTGCTTTAAGGCTCCCTCCCCAGGAAGGAGCAGGCTGTGTGAGGCTCGGAAACGCCACTGGCGCCTTCCTGGCTTCAGCTCTACCCCTGCCTTGCCTTTGCACTTAGGTCCCAAGCGTCCTTGAGGAGGGCTTAGGGGCTGGTGGGTTGCACACTGCCAAGGGCTCCAGCAGTGAAAGCTCTGTCAGAGGGAAGCGAAGGGCAACAGCAGGGCTCCTTCAGCGGTTCCTTGGCCGCCCAGACAAAGCTCCGCACGGAGAGCACCAGGTTCCAAGGGCCCCTGGCTGGGTTTTGCATCCCCACACTCCCAGAGGCTGACTCCGTGGGTGCCTAGAAAGTGTGTGAGAGACGTAGGTTCCCTAGCACTCTCCTCCCCAGCAGAGACATGTGCAGGTGGTTGGGGCCTGATCCTGCGTGTCTGGGTTCCCGCCCACAGCCCAACTCAGGGGAAGCAGCCCCTGAGGCAAGACCTGCTGGAGGAGCCCTGCGCGCCCGCCTGATAGGCGAGAGCACAGCCAGCAGTGTAGCGAGCCTCCTCGGGAGAAGAGGAGGCAGCCGAGCCCAGTCAAGAGGAAAGCCCTGCTTGCACGGAGCTAAGTGCGCCTCCAGTACGGCAGAGCTCTAGCTCTGCTCAGAGCCCCGATCTGGCAGAGTTCCTGGCGCGAGGCTGCTCTGCCGGGGGCTAGCCTTGCCCAGACTTGCCTTGCTTTTAGGCTGCCTCTCCAGGAAGGAGCAGGCAGCAGGAGCCTGGGAGTCGCCACTGGCGCCTTTCTTGCCTCAGCTCCAATCCTGCCTTGCCTTTGCACTTAGGTCCCAGTCCTCCTTAAGGAGAGCTTAGGGGCTGGTGGGTTGCACACTGCCAAGGGCTCCAGCAGTGAGAATTCTGTCAGAGGGAAGGGAAGGGCAACTGCAGGGCTCCTCCAGCGGTTGCTTGGCCGCCCAGATTCAGCGCCACACGGAGAGCACCAGGCTCCCAGGGCCCCTGGCTGGGGTTTTCAGCCCCGCACACACGGAGGCTGATTCCTTGGGTGCCCAGAAAGTGTATGACAGACGTAGGTTCCCTAGCACTCTCCTCCCCAGCAGAGACATGTGCAGGTGTTTGGGGCCTGATCCTGCGTGTCTGGGTTCCTGCCCACAGCCCCAACTCAGGGGAAGCAGCCCCTGAGGCAAGACCTGCTGGAGGAGCCCTGCGCCCCCGCCTGATAGGCGAGTGCACAGCCAGCAGGGAAGCGAGCCTCCTCGGGGGAAGAGGAGGCAGCAAGTCCCCGTCAAGCTGAAATCCCTGCTTACACGAAGCTAAGTGCGACTCCAGTACGGCAGATCTCTAGCTCTGTTCAGAGGCCCGATCTGGCAGAGTTCCTGGCACCAAGATGCTCTGCCATAGGCGAGCCTTGCGCAGACTTGCCTTGCTTTAAGGCTCCCTCCCCAGGAAGGAGCAGGCTGTGTGAGGCTCGGAAACGCCACTGGCGCCTTCCTGGCTTCAGCTCTACCCCTGCCTTGCCTTTGCACTTAGGTCCCAAGCGTCCTTGAGGAGGGCTTAGGGGCTGGTGGGTTGCACACTGCCAAGGGCTCCAGCAGTGAAAGCTCTGTCAGAGGGAAGCGAAGGGCAACAGCAGGGCTCCTTCAGCGGTTCCTTGGCCGCCCAGACAAAGCTCCGCACGGAGAGCACCAGGTTCCAAGGGCCCCTGGCTGGGTTTTGCATCCCCACACTCCCAGAGGCTGACTCCGTGGGTGCCTAGAAAGTGTGTGAGAGACGTAGGTTCCCTAGCACTCTCCTCCCCAGCAGAGACATGTGCAGGTGGTTGGGGCCTTATCCTGCGTGTCTGGGTTCCCGCCCACAGCCTCAACTCAGGGGAAGCAGCCCCTGAGGCAAGACCTGCTGGAGGAGCCCTGCGCGCCCGCCTGATAGGCGAGAGCACAGCCAGCAGTGTAGCGAGCCTCCTCGGGAGAAGAGGAGGCAGCCGAGCCCAGTCAAGAGGAAAGCCCTGCTTGCACGGAGCTAAGTGGGCCTCCAGTACGGCAGAGCTCTAGCTCTGCTCAGAGCCCCGATCTGGCAGAGTTTCTGGCGCGAGGCTGCTCGGCCGGGGGCTCGCCTTGCCCAGACTTGCCTTGCTTTTAGGCTCCCTCCCCAGGAAGGAGCTGTCTGAGCGAGCCTGGGAGACGCCACTGGTGCCTTCCTTGCCTCAGCTCCAATCCTGCCTTGCCTTTGCACATAGGTGCCAGGCGTCGTTGGGGAGGGCTTAGGGGGTGGTGGGTTGCACACTGCCAAGGGCTTCAGCAGTGAGAGCTCTGTCAGAGGGAAGGGAAGGGCAACTGCAGGGCTCCTCCAGCGGTTTCTAGGCCGCCTAGAATCAGCGCCGCACCGAGAGCACCAGGCTCCCAGGGCCCCTGGCTGGGGTTTTCAGCCCCGCACACACGGAGGCTGATTCCTTGGGTGCCCAGAAAGTGTATGACAGACGTAGGTTCCCTAGCACTCTCCTCCCCAGCAGAGACATGTGCAGGTGTTGGGGCCTGATCCTGCGTGTCTGGGTTCCTGCCCACAGCCCCAACTCAGGGGAAGCAGCCCCTGAGGCAAGACCTGCTGGAGGAGCCCTGCGCCCCCGCCTGATAGGCGAGTGCACAGCCAGCAGGGAAGCGAGCCTCCTCGGGGGAAGAGGAGGCAGCAGCCCCGTCAAGTTGAAAGCCCTGCTTGCACGAGCTAAGTGCGCCTCCAGTACGGCAGAGCTCTAGCTCTGCTCAGAGCCCCGATCTGGCAGAGTTCCTGGCGCGAGGCTGCTCTGCCGGGGGCTAGCCTTGCCCAGACTTGCCTTGCTTTTAGGCTCCTCCCAGGAAGGAGCAGGCTGCAGGAGCCTGGGAGTCGCCACTGGCGCCTTCCTTGCCTCAGCTCCAATCCTGCCTTGCCTTTGCACTTAGGTCCCAAGCGTCCTTGAGGAGGGCTTAGGGGCTGGTGGGTTGCACACTGCCAAGGGCTCCAGCAGTGAGAACTCTGTCAGAGGGAAGGGAAGGGCAACTGCAGGGCTCCTCCAGCGGTTCTTGGCCGCCCAGACAGCGCCGCACCGAGAGCACCAGGCTCCCAGGGCCCCTGGCTGGGGTTTTCAGCCCCGCACACACGGAGGCTGATTCCTTGGGTGCCCAGAAAGTGTATGACAGACGTAGGTTCCCTAGCACTCTCCTCCCCAGCAGAGACATGTGCAGGTGGTTGGGGCCTGATCCTGCGTGTCTGGGTTCCTGCCCACAGCCCCAACTCAGGGGAAGCAGCCCCTGAGGCAAGACCTGCTGGAGGAGCCCTGCGCCCCCGCCTGATAGGCGAGTGCACAGCCAGCAGGGAAGCGAGCCTCCTGGGGGAAGAGGAGGCAGCCCAGCCCCGTCAAGTTGAAAGCCCTGCTTGCACGGAGCTAAGTGCGCCTCCAGTACGGCAGAGCTCTAGCTCTGCTCAGAGCCCCGATCTGGCAGAGTTCCTGGCGCGAGGCTGCTCTGCCGGGGGCTAGCCTTGCCCAGACTTGCCTTGCTTTTAGGCTGCCTCTCCAGGAAGGAGCAGGCAGCAGGAGCCTGGGAGTCGCCACTGGCGCCTTTCTTGCCTCAGCTCCAATCCTGCCTTGCCTTTGCACTTAGGTCCCAGTCCTCCTTAAGGAGAGCTTAGGGGCTGGTGGGTTGCACACTGCCAAGGGCTCCAGCAGTGAGAATTCTGTCAGAGGGAAGGGAAGGGCAACTGCAGGGCTCCTCCAGCGGTTGCTTGGCCGCCCAGATTCAGCGCCACACGGAGAGCACCAGGCTCCCAGGGCCCCTGGCTGGGGTTTTCAGCCCCGCACACACGGAGGCTGATTCCTTGGGTGCCCAGAAAGTGTATGACAGACGTAGGTTCCCTAGCACTCTCCTCCCCAGCAGAGACATGTGCAGGTGTTTGGGGCCTGATCCTGCGTGTCTGGGTTCCTGCCCACAGCCCCAACTCAGGGGAAGCAGCCCCTGAGGCAAGACCTGCTGGAGGAGCCCTGCGCCCCCGCCTGATAGGCGAGTGCACAGCCAGCAGGGAAGCGAGCCTCCTCGGGGGAAGAGGAGGCAGCAAGTCCCCGTCAAGCTGAAATCCCTGCTTACACGAAGCTAAGTGCGACTCCAGTACGGCAGATCTCTAGCTCTGTTCAGAGGCCCGATCTGGCAGAGTTCCTGGCACCAAGATGCTCTGCCATAGGCGAGCCTTGCGCAGACTTGCCTTGCTTTAAGGCTCCCTCCCCAGGAAGGAGCAGGCTGTGTGAGGCTCGGAAACGCCACTGGCGCCTTCCTGGCTTCAGCTCTACCCCTGCCTTGCCTTTGCACTTAGGTCCCAAGCGTCCTTGAGGAGGGCTTAGGGGCTGGTGGGTTGCACACTGCCAAGGGCTCCAGCAGTGAAAGCTCTGTCAGAGGGAAGCGAAGGGCAACAGCAGGGCTCCTTCAGCGGTTCCTTGGCCGCCCAGACAAAGCTCCGCACGGAGAGCACCAGGTTCCAAGGGCCCCTGGCTGGGTTTTGCATCCCCACACTCCCAGAGGCTGACTCCGTGGGTGCCTAGAAAGTGTGTGAGAGACGTAGGTTCCCTAGCACTCTCCTCCCCAGCAGAGACATGTGCAGGTGGTTGGGGCCTTATCCTGCGTGTCTGGGTTCCCGCCCACAGCCTCAACTCAGGGGAAGCAGCCCCTGAGGCAAGACCTGCTGGAGGAGCCCTGCGCGCCCGCCTGATAGGCGAGAGCACAGCCAGCAGTGTAGCGAGCCTCCTCGGGAGAAGAGGAGGCAGCCGAGCCCAGTCAAGAGGAAAGCCCTGCTTGCACGGAGCTAAGTGGCCTCCAGTACGGCAGAGCTCTAGCTCTGCTCAGAGCCCCGATCTGGCAGAGTTTCTGGCGCGAGGCTGCTCGGCCGGGGGCTCGCCTTGCCCAGACTTGCCTTGCTTTTAGGCTCCCTCCCCAGGAAGGAGCTGTCTGAGCGAGCCTGGGAGACGCCACTGGTGCCTTCCTTGCCTCAGCTCCAATCCTGCCTTGCCTTTGCACATAGGTGCCAGGCGTTTGGGGAGGGCTTAGGGGGTGGTGGGTTGCACACTGCCAAGGGCTTCAGCAGTGAGAGCTCTGTCAGAGGGAAGGGAAGGGCAACTGCAGGGCTCCTCCAGCGGTTTCTAGGCCGCCTAGAATCAGCGCCGCACCGAGAGCACCAGGCTCCCAGGGCCCCTGGCTGGGGTTTTCAGCCCCGCACACACGGAGGCTGATTCCTTGGGTGCCCAGAAAGTGTATGACAGACGTAGGTTCCCTAGCACTCTCCTCCCCAGCAGAGACATGTGCAGGTGGTTGGGGCCTGATCCTGCGTGTCTGGGTTCCTGCCCACAGCCCCAACTCAGGGGAAGCAGCCCCTGAGGCAAGACCTGCTGGAGGAGCCCTGCGCCCCCGCCTGATAGGCGAGTGCACAGCCAGCAGGGAAGCGAGCCTCCTCGGGGAAGAGGAGGCAGCCAGCCCCGTCAAGAAAGCCCTGCTTGCACGGAGCTAAGTGCGCCTCCAGTACGGCAGAGCTCTAGCTCTGCTCAGAGCCCCGATCTGGCAGAGTTCCTGGCGCGAGGCTGCTCTGCCGGGGGCTAGCCTTGCCCAGACTTGCCTTGCTTTTAGGCTGCCTCTCCAGGAAGGAGCAGGCAGCAGGAGCCTGGGAGTCGCCACTGGCGCCTTTCTTGCCTCAGCTCCAATCCTGCCTTGCCTTTGCACTTAGGTCCCAGTCCTCCTTAAGGAGAGCTTAGGGGCTGGTGGGTTGCACACTGCCAAGGGCTCCAGCAGTGAGAATTCTGTCAGAGGGAAGGGAAGGGCAACTGCAGGGCTCCTCCAGCGGTTGCTTGGCCGCCCAGATTCAGCGCCACACGGAGAGCACCAGGCTCCCAGGGCCCCTGGCTGGGGTTTTCAGCCCCGCACACACGGAGGCTGATTCCTTGGGTGCCCAGAAAGTGTATGACAGACGTAGGTTCCCTAGCACTCTCCTCCCCAGCAGAGACATGTGCAGGTGTTTGGGGCCTGATCCTGCGTGTCTGGGTTCCTGCCCACAGCCCCAACTCAGGGGAAGCAGCCCCTGAGGCAAGACCTGCTGGAGGAGCCCTGCGCCCCCGCCTGATAGGCGAGTGCACAGCCAGCAGGGAAGCGAGCCTCCTCGGGGGAAGAGGAGGCAGCAAGTCCCCGTCAAGCTGAAATCCCTGCTTACACGAAGCTAAGTGCGACTCCAGTACGGCAGATCTCTAGCTCTGTTCAGAGGCCCGATCTGGCAGAGTTCCTGGCACCAAGATGCTCTGCCATAGGCGAGCCTTGCGCAGACTTGCCTTGCTTTAAGGCTCCCTCCCCAGGAAGGAGCAGGCTGTGTGAGGCTCGGAAACGCCACTGGCGCCTTCCTGGCTTCAGCTCTACCCCTGCCTTGCCTTTGCACTTAGGTCCCAAGCGTCCTTGAGGAGGGCTTAGGGGCTGGTGGGTTGCACACTGCCAAGGGCTCCAGCAGTGAAAGCTCTGTCAGAGGGAAGCGAAGGGCAACAGCAGGGCTCCTTCAGCGGTTCCTTGGCCGCCCAGACAAAGCTCCGCACGGAGAGCACCAGGTTCCAAGGGCCCCTGGCTGGGTTTTGCATCCCCACACTCCCAGAGGCTGACTCCGTGGGTGCCTAGAAAGTGTGTGAGAGACGTAGGTTCCCTAGCACTCTCCTCCCCAGCAGAGACATGTGCAGGTGGTTGGGGCCTTATCCTGCGTGTCTGGGTTCCCGCCCACAGCCTCAACTCAGGGGAAGCAGCCCCTGAGGCAAGACCTGCTGGAGGAGCCCTGCGCGCCCGCCTGATAGGCGAGAGCACAGCCAGCAGTGTAGCGAGCCTCCTCGGGAGAAGAGGAGGCAGCCGAGCCCAGTCAAGAGGAAAGCCCTGCTTGCACGGAGCTAAGTGGGCCTCCAGTACGGCAGAGCTCTAGCTCTGCTCAGAGCCCCGATCTGGCAGAGTTTCTGGCGCGAGGCTGCTCGGCCGGGGGCTCGCCTTGCCCAGACTTGCCTTGCTTTTAGGCTCCCTCCCCAGGAAGGAGCTGTCTGAGCGAGCCTGGGAGACGCCACTGGTGCCTTCCTTGCCTCAGCTCCAATCCTGCCTTGCCTTTGCACATAGGTGCCAGGCGTCGTTGGGGAGGGCTTAGGGGGTGGTGGGTTGCACACTGCCAAGGGCTTCAGCAGTGAGAGCTCTGTCAGAGGGAAGGGAAGGGCAACTGCAGGGCTCCTCCAGCGGTTTCTAGGCCGCCTAGAATCAGCGCCGCACCGAGAGCACCAGGCTCCCAGGGCCCCTGGCTGGGGTTTTCAGCCCCGCACACACGGAGGCTGATTCCTTGGGTGCCCAGAAAGTGTATGACAGACGTAGGTTCCCTAGCACTCTCCTCCCCAGCAGAGACATGTGCAGGTGTTGGGGCCTGATCCTGCGTGTCTGGGTTCCTGCCCACAGCCCCAACTCAGGGGAAGCAGCCCCTGAGGCAAGACCTGCTGGAGGAGCCCTGCGCCCCCGCCTGATAGGCGAGTGCACAGCCAGCAGGGAAGCGAGCCTCCTCGGGGGAAGAGGAGGCAGCCCAGCCCCGTCAAGTTGAAAGCCCTGCTTGCACGGAGCTAAGTGCGCCTCCAGTACGGCAGAGCTCTAGCTCTGCTCAGAGCCCCGATCTGGCAGAGTTCCTGGCGCGAGGCTGCTCTGCCGGGGGCTAGCCTTGCCCAGACTTGCCTTGCTTTTAGGCTGCCTCTCCAGGAAGGAGCAGGCAGCAGGAGCCTGGGAGTCGCCACTGGCGCCTTTCTTGCCTCAGCTCCAATCCTGCCTTGCCTTTGCACTTAGGTCCCAGTCCTCCTTAAGGAGAGCTTAGGGGCTGGTGGGTTGCACACTGCCAAGGGCTCCAGCAGTGAGAATTCTGTCAGAGGGAAGGGAAGGGCAACTGCAGGGCTCCTCCAGCGGTTGCTTGGCCGCCCAGATTCAGCGCCACACGGAGAGCACCAGGCTCCCAGGGCCCCTGGCTGGGGTTTTCAGCCCCGCACACACGGAGGCTGATTCCTTGGGTGCCCAGAAAGTGTATGACAGACGTAGGTTCCCTAGCACTCTCCTCCCCAGCAGAGACATGTGCAGGTGTTTGGGGCCTGATCCTGCGTGTCTGGGTTCCTGCCCACAGCCCCAACTCAGGGGAAGCAGCCCCTGAGGCAAGACCTGCTGGAGGAGCCCTGCGCCCCCGCCTGATAGGCGAGTGCACAGCCAGCAGGGAAGCGAGCCTCCTCGGGGGAAGAGGAGGCAGCAAGTCCCCGTCAAGCTGAAATCCCTGCTTACACGAAGCTAAGTGCGACTCCAGTACGGCAGATCTCTAGCTCTGTTCAGAGGCCCGATCTGGCAGAGTTCCTGGCACCAAGATGCTCTGCCATAGGCGAGCCTTGCGCAGACTTGCCTTGCTTTAAGGCTCCCTCCCCAGGAAGGAGCAGGCTGTGTGAGGCTCGGAAACGCCACTGGCGCCTTCCTGGCTTCAGCTCTACCCCTGCCTTGCCTTTGCACTTAGGTCCCAAGCGTCCTTGAGGAGGGCTTAGGGGCTGGTGGGTTGCACACTGCCAAGGGCTCCAGCAGTGAAAGCTCTGTCAGAGGGAAGCGAAGGGCAACAGCAGGGCTCCTTCAGCGGTTCCTTGGCCGCCCAGACAAAGCTCCGCACGGAGAGCACCAGGTTCCAAGGGCCCCTGGCTGGGTTTTGCATCCCCACACTCCCAGAGGCTGACTCCGTGGGTGCCTAGAAAGTGTGTGAGAGACGTAGGTTCCCTAGCACTCTCCTCCCCAGCAGAGACATGTGCAGGTGGTTGGGGCCTTATCCTGCGTGTCTGGGTTCCCGCCCACAGCCTCAACTCAGGGGAAGCAGCCCCTGAGGCAAGACCTGCTGGAGGAGCCCTGCGCGCCCGCCTGATAGGCGAGAGCACAGCCAGCAGTGTAGCGAGCCTCCTCGGGAGAAGAGGAGGCAGCCGAGCCCAGTCAAGAGGAAAGCCCTGCTTGCACGGAGCTAAGTGGGCCTCCAGTACGGCAGAGCTCTAGCTCTGCTCAGAGCCCCGATCTGGCAGAGTTTCTGGCGCGAGGCTGCTCGGCCGGGGCTCGCCTTGCCCAGACTTGCCTTGCTTTTAGGCTCCCTCCCCAGGAAGGAGCTGTCTGAGCGAGCCTGGGAGACGCCACTGGTGCCTTCCTTGCCTCAGCTCCAATCCTGCCTTGCCTTTGCACATAGGTGCCAGGCGTCGTTGGGGAGGGCTTAGGGGGTGGTGGGTTGCACACTGCCAAGGGCTTCAGCAGTGAGAGCTCTGTCAGAGGGAAGGGAAGGGCAACTGCAGGGCTCCTCCAGCGGTTTCTAGGCCGCCTAGAATCAGCGCCGCACCGAGAGCACCAGGCTCCCAGGGCCCCTGGCTGGGGTTTTCAGCCCCGCACACACGGAGGCTGATTCCTTGGGTGCCCAGAAAGTGTATGACAGACGTAGGTTCCCTAGCACTCTCCTCCCCAGCAGAGACATGTGCAGGTGTTGGGGCCTGATCCTGCGTGTCTGGGTTCCTGCCCACAGCCCCAACTCAGGGGAAGCAGCCCCTGAGGCAAGACCTGCTGGAGGAGCCCTGCGCCCCCGCCTGATAGGCGAGTGCACAGCCAGCAGGGAAGCGAGCCTCCTCGGGGGAAGAGGAGGCAGCCCAGCCCCGTCAAGTTGAAAGCCCTGCTTGCACGGAGCTAAGTGCGCCTCCAGTACGGCAGAGCTCTAGCTCTGCTCAGAGCCCCGATCTGGCAGAGTTCCTGGCGCGAGGCTGCTCTGCCGGGGGCTAGCCTTGCCCAGACTTGCCTTGCTTTTAGGCTGCCTCTCCAGGAAGGAGCAGGCAGCAGGAGCCTGGGAGTCGCCACTGGCGCCTTTCTTGCCTCAGCTCCAATCCTGCCTTGCCTTTGCACTTAGGTCCCAGTCCTCCTTAAGGAGAGCTTAGGGGCTGGTGGGTTGCACACTGCCAAGGGCTCCAGCAGTGAGAATTCTGTCAGAGGGAAGGGAAGGGCAACTGCAGGGCTCCTCCAGCGGTTGCTTGGCCGCCCAGATTCAGCGCCACACGGAGAGCACCAGGCTCCCAGGGCCCCTGGCTGGGGTTTTCAGCCCCGCACACACGGAGGCTGATTCCTTGGGTGCCCAGAAAGTGTATGACAGACGTAGGTTCCCTAGCACTCTCCTCCCCAGCAGAGACATGTGCAGGTGTTTGGGGCCTGATCCTGCGTGTCTGGGTTCCTGCCCACAGCCCCAACTCAGGGGAAGCAGCCCCTGAGGCAAGACCTGCTGGAGGAGCCCTGCGCCCCCGCCTGATAGGCGAGTGCACAGCCAGCAGGGAAGCGAGCCTCCTCGGGGGAAGAGGAGGCAGCAAGTCCCCGTCAAGCTGAAATCCCTGCTTACACGAAGCTAAGTGCGACTCCAGTACGGCAGATCTCTAGCTCTGTTCAGAGGCCCGATCTGGCAGAGTTCCTGGCACCAAGATGCTCTGCCATAGGCGAGCCTTGCGCAGACTTGCCTTGCTTTAAGGCTCCCTCCCCAGGAAGGAGCAGGCTGTGTGAGGCTCGGAAACGCCACTGGCGCCTTCCTGGCTTCAGCTCTACCCCTGCCTTGCCTTTGCACTTAGGTCCCAAGCGTCCTTGAGGAGGGCTTAGGGGCTGGTGGGTTGCACACTGCCAAGGGCTCCAGCAGTGAAAGCTCTGTCAGAGGGAAGCGAAGGGCAACAGCAGGGCTCCTTCAGCGGTTCCTTGGCCGCCCAGACAAAGCTCCGCACGGAGAGCACCAGGTTCCAAGGGCCCCTGGCTGGGTTTTGCATCCCCACACTCCCAGAGGCTGACTCCGTGGGTGCCTAGAAAGTGTGTGAGAGACGTAGGTTCCCTAGCACTCTCCTCCCCAGCAGAGACATGTGCAGGTGGTTGGGGCCTTATCCTGCGTGTCTGGGTTCCCGCCCACAGCCTCAACTCAGGGGAAGCAGCCCCTGAGGCAAGACCTGCTGGAGGAGCCCTGCGCGCCCGCCTGATAGGCGAGAGCACAGCCAGCAGTGTAGCGAGCCTCCTCGGGAGAAGAGGAGGCAGCCGAGCCCAGTCAAGAGGAAAGCCCTGCTTGCACGGAGCTAAGTGGGCCTCCAGTACGGCAGAGCTCTAGCTCTGCTCAGAGCCCCGATCTGGCAGAGTTTCTGGCGCGAGGCTGCTCGGCCGGGGGCTCGCCTTGCCCAGACTTGCCTTGCTTTTAGGCTCCCTCCCCAGGAAGGAGCTGTCTGAGCGAGCCTGGGAGACGCCACTGGTGCCTTCCTTGCCTCAGCTCCAATCCTGCCTTGCCTTTGCACATAGGTGCCAGGCGTCGTTGGGGAGGGCTTAGGGGGTGGTGGGTTGCACACTGCCAAGGGCTTCAGCAGTGAGAGCTCTGTCAGAGGGAAGGGAAGGGCAACTGCAGGGCTCCTCCAGCGGTTTCTAGGCCGCCTAGAATCAGCGCCGCACCGAGAGCACCAGGCTCCCAGGGCCCCTGGCTGGGGTTTTCAGCCCCGCACACACGGAGGCTGATTCCTTGGGTGCCCAGAAAGTGTATGACAGACGTAGGTTCCCTAGCACTCTCCTCCCCAGCAGAGACATGTGCAGGTGTTTGGGGCCTGATCCTGCGTGTCTGGGTTCCTGCCCACAGCCCCAACTCAGGGGAAGCAGCCCCTGAGGCAAGACCTGCTGGAGGAGCCCTGCGCCCCCGCCTGATAGGCGAGTGCACAGCCAGCAGGGAAGCGAGCCTCCTCGGGGGAAGAGGAGGCAGCCCAGCCCCGTCAAGTTGAAAGCCCTGCTTGCACGGAGCTAAGTGCGCCTCCAGTACGGCAGAGCTCTAGCTCTGCTCAGAGCCCCGATCTGGCAGAGTTCCTGGCGCGAGGCTGCTCTGCCGGGGGCTAGCCTTGCCCAGACTTGCCTTGCTTTTAGGCTGCCTCTCCAGGAAGGAGCAGGCAGCAGGAGCCTGGGAGTCGCCACTGGCGCCTTTCTTGCCTCAGCTCCAATCCTGCCTTGCCTTTGCACTTAGGTCCCAGTCCTCCTTAAGGAGAGCTTAGGGGCTGGTGGGTTGCACACTGCCAAGGGCTCCAGCAGTGAGAATTCTGTCAGAGGGAAGGGAAGGGCAACTGCAGGGCTCCTCCAGCGGTTGCTTGGCCGCCCAGATTCAGCGCCACACGGAGAGCACCAGGCTCCCAGGGCCCCTGGCTGGGGTTTTCAGCCCCGCACACACGGAGGCTGATTCCTTGGGTGCCCAGAAAGTGTATGACAGACGTAGGTTCCCTAGCACTCTCCTCCCCAGCAGAGACATGTGCAGGTGTTTGGGGCCTGATCCTGCGTGTCTGGGTTCCTGCCCACAGCCCCAACTCAGGGGAAGCAGCCCCTGAGGCAAGACCTGCTGGAGGAGCCCTGCGCCCCCGCCTGATAGGCGAGTGCACAGCCAGCAGGGAAGCGAGCCTCCTCGGGGGAAGAGGAGGCAGCAAGTCCCCGTCAAGCTGAAATCCCTGCTTACACGAAGCTAAGTGCGACTCCAGTACGGCAGATCTCTAGCTCTGTTCAGAGGCCCGATCTGGCAGAGTTCCTGGCACCAAGATGCTCTGCCATAGGCGAGCCTTGCGCAGACTTGCCTTGCTTTAAGGCTCCCTCCCCAGGAAGGAGCAGGCTGTGTGAGGCTCGGAAACGCCACTGGCGCCTTCCTGGCTTCAGCTCTACCCCTGCCTTGCCTTTGCACTTAGGTCCCAAGCGTCCTTGAGGAGGGCTTAGGGGCTGGTGGGTTGCACACTGCCAAGGGCTCCAGCAGTGAAAGCTCTGTCAGAGGGAAGCGAAGGGCAACAGCAGGGCTCCTTCAGCGGTTCCTTGGCCGCCCAGACAAAGCTCCGCACGGAGAGCACCAGGTTCCAAGGGCCCCTGGCTGGGTTTTGCATCCCCACACTCCCAGAGGCTGACTCCGTGGGTGCCTAGAAAGTGTGTGAGAGACGTAGGTTCCCTAGCACTCTCCTCCCCAGCAGAGACATGTGCAGGTGGTTGGGGCCTTATCCTGCGTGTCTGGGTTCCCGCCCACAGCCCAACTCAGGGGAAGCAGCCCCTGAGGCAAGACCTGCTGGAGGAGCCCTGCGCGCCCGCCTGATAGGCGAGAGCACAGCCAGCAGTGTAGCGAGCCTCCTCGGGAGAAGAGGAGGCAGCCGAGCCCAGTCAAGAGGAAAGCCCTGCTTGCACGGAGCTAAGTGGGCCTCCAGTACGGCAGAGCTCTAGCTCTGCTCAGAGCCCCGATCTGGCAGAGTTTCTGGCGCGAGGCTGCTCGGCCGGGGCTCGCCTTGCCCAGACTTGCCTTGCTTTTAGGCTCCCTCCCCAGGAAGGAGCTGTCTGAGCGAGCCTGGGAGACGCCACTGGTGCCTTCCTTGCCTCAGCTCCAATCCTGCCTTGCCTTTGCACATAGGTGCCAGGCGTCGTTGGGAGAGGCTTAGGGGGTGGTGGGTTGCACACTGCCAAGGGCTTCAGCAGTGAGAGCTCTGTCAGAGGGAAGGGAAGGGCAACTGCAGGGCTCCTCCAGCGGTTGCTTGGCCGCCCAGATTCAGCGCCACACGGAGAGCACCAGGCTCCCAGGGCCCCTGGCTGGGGTTTTCAGCCCCGCACACACGGAGGCTGATTCCTTGGGTGCCCAGAAAGTGTATGACAGACGTAGGTTCCCTAGCACTCTCCTCCCCAGCAGAGACATGTGCAGGTGTTTGGGGCCTGATCCTGCGTGTCTGGGTTCCTGCCCACAGCCCCAACTCAGGGGAAGCAGCCCCTGAGGCAAGACCTGCTGGAGGAGCCCTGCGCCCCCGCCTGATAGGCGAGTGCACAGCCAGCAGGGAAGCGAGCCTCCTCGGGGGAAGAGGAGGCAGCAAGTCCCCGTCAAGCTGAAATCCCTGCTTACACGAAGCTAAGTGCGACTCCAGTACGGCAGATCTCTAGCTCTGTTCAGAGGCCCGATCTGGCAGAGTTCCTGGCACCAAGATGCTCTGCCATAGGCGAGCCTTGCGCAGACTTGCCTTGCTTTAAGGCTCCCTCCCCAGGAAGGAGCAGGCTGTGTGAGGCTCGGAAACGCCACTGGCGCCTTCCTGGCTTCAGCTCTACCCCTGCCTTGCCTTTGCACTTAGGTCCCAAGCGTCCTTGAGGAGGGCTTAGGGGCTGGTGGGTTGCACACTGCCAAGGGCTCCAGCAGTGAAAGCTCTGTCAGAGGGAAGCGAAGGGCAACAGCAGGGCTCCTTCAGCGGTTCCTTGGCCGCCCAGACAAAGCTCCGCACGGAGAGCACCAGGTTCCAAGGGCCCCTGGCTGGGTTTTGCATCCCCACACTCCCAGAGGCTGACTCCGTGGGTGCCTAGAAAGTGTGTGAGAGACGTAGGTTCCCTAGCACTCTCCTCCCCAGCAGAGACATGTGCAGGTGGTTGGGGCCTTATCCTGCGTGTCTGGGTTCCCGCCCACAGCCCAACTCAGGGGAAGCAGCCCCTGAGGCAAGACCTGCTGGAGGAGCCCTGCGCGCCCGCCTGATAGGCGAGAGCACAGCCAGCAGTGTAGCGAGCCTCCTCGGGAGAAGAGGAGGCAGCCGAGCCCAGTCAAGAGGAAAGCCCTGCTTGCACGGAGCTAAGTGGGCCTCCAGTACGGCAGAGCTCTAGCTCTGCTCAGAGCCCCGATCTGGCAGAGTTTCTGGCGCGAGGCTGCTCGGCCGGGGGCTCGCCTTGCCCAGACTTGCCTTGCTTTTAGGCTCCCTCCCCAGGAAGGAGCTGTCTGAGCGAGCCTGGGAGACGCCACTGGTGCCTTCCTTGCCTCAGCTCCAATCCTGCCTTGCCTTTGCACATAGGTGCCAGGCGTCGTTGGGGAGGGCTTAGGGGTGGTGGGTTGCACACTGCCAAGGGCTTCAGCAGTGAGAGCTCTGTCAGAGGGAAGGGAAGGGCAACTGCAGGGCTCCTCCAGCGGTTTCTAGGCCGCCTAGAATCAGCGCCGCACCGAGAGCACCAGGCTCCCAGGGCCCCTGGCTGGGGTTTTCAGCCCCGCACACACGGAGGCTGATTCCTTGGGTGCCCAGAAAGTGTATGACAGACGTAGGTTCCCTAGCACTCTCCTCCCCAGCAGAGACATGTGCAGGTGTTTGGGGCCTGATCCTGCGTGTCTGGGTTCCTGCCCACAGCCCCAACTCAGGGGAAGCAGCCCCTGAGGCAAGACCTGCTGGAGGAGCCCTGCGCCCCCGCCTGATAGGCGAGTGCACAGCCAGCAGGGAAGCGAGCCTCCTCGGGGAAGAGGAGGCAGCCCAGCCCCGTCAAGTTGAAAGCCCTGCTTGCACGGAGCTAAGTGCGCCTCCAGTACGGCAGAGCTCTAGCTCTGCTCAGAGCCCCGATCTGGCAGAGTTCCTGGCGCGAGGCTGCTCTGCCGGGGGCTAGCCTTGCCCAGACTTGCCTTGCTTTTAGGCTGCCTCTCCAGGAAGGAGCAGGCAGCAGGAGCCTGGGAGTCGCCACTGGCGCCTTTCTTGCCTCAGCTCCAATCCTGCCTTGCCTTTGCACTTAGGTCCCAGTCCTCCTTAAGGAGAGCTTAGGGGCTGGTGGGTTGCACACTGCCAAGGGCTCCAGCAGTGAGAATTCTGTCAGAGGGAAGGGAAGGGCAACTGCAGGGCTCCTCCAGCGGTTGCTTGGCCGCCCAGATTCAGCGCCACACGGAGAGCACCAGGCTCCCAGGGCCCCTGGCTGGGGTTTTCAGCCCCGCACACACGGAGGCTGATTCCTTGGGTGCCCAGAAAGTGTATGACAGACGTAGGTTCCCTAGCACTCTCCTCCCCAGCAGAGACATGTGCAGGTGTTTGGGGCCTGATCCTGCGTGTCTGGGTTCCTGCCCACAGCCCCAACTCAGGGGAAGCAGCCCCTGAGGCAAGACCTGCTGGAGGAGCCCTGCGCCCCGCCTGATAGGCGAGTGCACAGCCAGCAGGGAAGCGAGCCTCCTCGGGGGAAGAGGAGGCAGCAGCCCCGTCAAGGAAAGCCCTGCTTGCACGGAGCTAAGTGCGCCTCCAGTACGGCAGAGCTCTAGCTCTGCTCAGAGCCCGATCTGGCAGAGTTCCTGGCGCGAGCTGCTCTGGGGGGCTGCCTTGCCCAGACTTGCCTTGCTTTTAGGCTCCTCCCAGGAAGGAGCAGGCTGAGGAGCCTGGGAGTCGCCACTGGCGCCTTCTTGCCTCAGCTCCAATCCTGCCTTGCCTTTGCACTTAGGTCCCAGCGTCCTTAGGAGGCTTAGGGGCTGGTGGGTTGCACACTGCCAAGGGCTCCAGCAGTGAGAATTCTGTCAGAGGGAAGGGAAGGGCAACTGCAGGGCTCCTCCAGCGGTTCTTGGCCGCCCAGACAGCGCCCGCACGGAGAGCACCAGGCTCCCAGGGCCCCTGGCTGGGGTTTTCAGCCCCACACACGGAGGCTGATTCCTTGGGTGCCCAGAAAGTGTATGACAGACGTAGGTTCCCTAGCACTCTCCTCCCCAGCAGAGACATGTGCAGGTGTTTGGGGCCTGATCCTGCGTGTCTGGGTTCCTGCCCACAGCCCCAACTCAGGGGAAGCAGCCCCTGAGGCAAGACCTGCTGGAGGAGCCCTGCGCCCCGCCTGATAGGCGAGTGCACAGCCAGCAGGGAAGCGAGCCTCCTCGGGGAAAGAGGAGGCAGCAAGCCCGTCAAGGAAATCCCTGCTTGCACGGAGCTAAGTGCGACTCCAGTACGGCAGATCTCTAGCTCTGTTCAGAGGCCCGATCTGGCAGAGTTCCTGGCTGCTCTGCCATAGGCGAGCCTTGCGCAGACTTGCCTTGCTTTAAGGCTCCCTCCCCAGGAAGGAGCAGGCTGTGTGAGGCTCGGAACGCCACTGGCGCCTTCCTGGCTTCAGCTCTACCCCTGCCTTGCCTTTGCACTTAGGTCCAAGCGTCCTTGGGGAGGGCTTAGGGGCTGGTGGGTTGCACACTGCCAAGGGCTCCAGCAGTGAAAGCTCTGTCAGAGGGAAGGAAGGGCAACAGCAGGGCTCCTTCAGCGGTTCTTGGCCGCCCAGACAGCTCCGCACGGAGAGCACCAGGTTCCAAGGGCCCCTGGCTGCATCCCCACACTCCCAGAGGCTGACTCCGTGGGTGCCTAGAAAGTGTGTGAGAGACGTAGGTTCCCTAGCACTCTCCTCCCCAGCAGAGACATGTGCAGGTGGTTGGGGCCTGATCCTGCGTGTCTGGGTTCCCGCCACAGCCCAACTCAGGGGAAGCAGCCCCTGAGGCAAGACCTGCTGGAGGAGCAGGCTGCACTCCTCCAGCCGAAGGAGCTGGGGAGCTTGAGTCAGCTGGGAGTCTCCAGGCTGATTGCCTCAGGCTCCAGCCCTGCCTTGCCTTTGCACTGACAGGTCCAGGCGTCCTTGGGGAGGGCTTAGGGGGGGGGTTGCACACTGCCAAGGGCTCAGCAGTGAGAGCTCTGTCAGAGGGAAGGGAAGGGCAACTGCAGGGCTCCTCCAGCGGTTTCTTGGCCGCCTAGATCAGCGCCGCACAGAGCACCAGGCTCCAGGGCCCTGGCTGGGTTTTCAGCCCGCACACACGGAGGCTGATTCCTTGGGTGCCCAGAAAGTGTATGACAGACGTAGGTTCCCTAGCACTCTCCTCCCCAGCAGAGACATGTGCAGGTGTTTGGGCCTGATCCTGCGTGTCTGGGTTCCTGCCACAGCCCCAACTCAGGGGAAGCAGCCCCTGAGGCAAGACCTGCTGGAGGAGCCCTGCGCCCCGCCTGATAGGCGAGTGCACAGCCAGCAGGGAAGCGAGCCTCCTCGGGGGAAGAGGAGGCAGCCCAGCCCCGTCAAGTTGAAAGCCCTGCTTGCACGGAGCTAAGTGCGCCTCCAGTACGGCAGAGCTCTAGCTCTGCTCAGAGCCCCGATCTGGCAGAGTTCTGGCGCGAGGCTGCTCGCCGGGGGCTAGCCTTGCCCAGACTTGCCTTGCTTTTAGGCTCCCTCCCAGGAAGGAGCAGGCTGAGGAGCCTGGGAGACGCCACTGGCGCCTTCCTTGCCTCAGCTCCAATCCTGCCTTGCCTTTGCACTTAGGTCCAGCGTCCTTAGGAGGGCTTAGGGGCTGGTGGGTTGCACACTGCCAAGGGCTCCAGCAGTGAGAATTCTGTCAGAGGGAAGGGAAGGGCAACTGCAGGGCTCCTCCAGCGGTTGCTTGGCCGCCCAGAATTCAGCGCCACACGGAGAGCACCAGGCTCCCAGGGCCCCTGGCTGGGGTTTTCAGCCCCGCACACACGGA
>NW_017189973.1:0-19761 GCF_001704415.2 Capra hircus
TATATGGAATTACAATTTTGATGGCTCTTTACTAAACAATTTAATAAATCAGTATGCTTGAATTAATCTTTTAAATTAATATGGCAGTAATTTTTTCTTAGGCAGAGGCCATGTTCACCAAGTTGGGATAAGATAAAACTATTTTTGGGGGGTCATTAGATGGAACCAATGGGCCTTCTTGTCACAAGCATCCTGTAGGTATACATTTTGTGGCAAGAATAATTTAATCTCCTTTTTTGGCAATATTAATCTTAATTAACTGATCATTTAAAGCCTCATTCACTTTAACGAAAGCCAACTGTGTCACACTAGTCAACTTTTCTTAGAACTGGGATTAGGATTGTTTTTTTCAGCAATCAAACAAAAGGCTTTAAATCTACAAAAGTCAGTTTTAAATGTGGGCATATCCAATTAATATCAACCTAATAATTTTTGGAAATCATTTAAAGTTAGTAAACAATCTCTCAGCAGCTTTAAAAGGACATTATCAGTTTTAAAACTTTTGGCAGACCCAAATATAAGAAGCAAGAAAAGCTTTTTTAATGATCTTTTTATAACCCAAATCTGGTCTATAGCCTTTTAGATGACAAGTAGCCATTTAATCTTTGCTTGAATACTTCCAGCAACGGGGAGCTCACTATTCACCAAGGTTTTAAACTCTCTCTCACCTCTTACTCTATAGCATTTTTATCCTGCATACCACCTTTTCTAATCCCACCAACTCCTTTTCAGTAGTATATGTTGGCCAGGAGCTGCGCTAGTCTCTCAGCAATCTAAGAAACGTCTTGTCTATTGTCTAACAGCCATGACATTTTATATCTTTAAAAAATCTTTTAAAGGCCAAGAAGCTGCAATTTTTTGCACCCAAAAAGCTAGATCTAGATCCTCTGGGGCTTTTTTTGTCTGGTTTTTCTGTCTGGTAATAAGGTAAAAGCAAAAGCTGTGCTATTTTTTAATTTTAATTACACAGTTTTAGCAGGTGGCGATATCAAAACTTCAATTTTTTAGTATAATCAGAATTTACTACACAAGAACTACCGAAATTTTTTGAAAAGAAAGCAAGCTATGCCCCAGCACAAGTCTTACAATGTCCTCAGGAAGGGGACTAGCCACTGGAATCTGAGTCAGGAGCTATTATTATTAAGGTGGTGGAACTGAGGTCCAGGCCTGAGCTACCTGGGGTTGTTTGGTACGGCTTGTTATCTCTGTTTAGCAAGACATTTTGGCAAAAAATGTTCTATTTGGCCTCAAGAGAAACATTTTGCATTTGTAAAGTCCTTTTTATTACGAATATTTTTCTTTTTTTTCCTGTTTTTCTTCCTTTTTCTTTTTTTTGTTGGGTGAGGCCCCTCCTGAGGGGATTTTATGCAAGGAGCAAGCTCTGTTTTAAAAGCTCTTTTGCTCAAAAATATTGTCACTATCGTTTTCAAACTTAAGCAATGTTCTGGGAGGCTTTGGATATAAAGTGGGGAGTTCTTAAGCCCTGGGGAGGCGCAAGCAGAGGTTGCAGTGGTCGCCTTAAATAAGACAACTCTTTTAAAGGTTTGGTTTGTGTAGAGGGGGAGGGGGCTCTCCAGGGCGCTCGGCCGCTGCGTCCTATAAGCACCCTCCTTCCTCGGGAGGAAGAGTACAGTCTCTCTCCTTTTGTTTGCCAATGGCAGAAAATATGATCTGCGTAATAGGTGGAGACCCACTACGATCCACTGCTATAGTCTCTCCCATAGGCTATCTAACTAACAGCCTCATGACGGGGGTCCAGAACATTTGTAATAATATTTTACAGAGCAAAAGCATTTACAGGCCCATGCAAAGTATAATTAGTTTTTAGCTGTTTTATTACCTTTATCCAAGTATCTAAATCTCTTTTCTGGAAACCAAGGACATTGGTCTCGTAACACGAGCCTTTTAATCTTTAATTTGTCTTTTTTGTTTAACAGTTACAAAATTACTTGTATAAAGAGGTGTCATTGTTTTGAGTCATTGTTACCCGTGTCAGAAAATTAAGAGTTATAGAAAAGTCTGCCTTGACAAAAAGGTTTTACCTTAGCCAAGGGGGGTTTTGTTTTAAACCCTAAGATAGCAGGTTTCTTTTCAACCTCTAGAGCACCAGGTTTCTCTTAAACCCTTGAACACTTCCCACTCGTCCTCACCCTGTCTATCCTACAGGGGGGTCCGCGGCACCCTGAGTGGGGTCCTAGCCGTCCCGAACACTCAACACTGGGGGAGTACCCGAAAGTACTCCGGGGGGAGTGATTAAGTCACTCCGGGGGGAGCAACAGAGAGTGCTCCGGGGGGAGCAACAGAGAGTGCTCCAGGGGGAGCTTTTGCTCCGAGGAACCTACCTTTGAATAGCCTGTTCCGGGCACCACTTGCTGGGGTCCAGCCCCGGTGGATCCGGGGAATTCGAAGGGTGGACGGCGTTGGCGTGGAAAGACTTGTTTGTTTATTAACGTAAGATTAGATTAAGAAACTATAGTGTAGTAAGAAGATTAAGTGGAGGAAGAGGGCTGAATAGCTTGGTTTACGCGGAAGGCCAATAAAATTCCAGACAAGGAATTTGCACCATCTACGTTGGGCCACCGGCGCACGCTTGAATATCTAAGGGTGCCTCGCCTTAAGCTCCCTTTCGTGCGGGTCTTAACAGCCGGGGCAAGTAAGTAGACCTGGCGAGCCTCCGCGCCCCAGATGGAGATTCAGCCTGAAGTTAAAGTAAAGAGCAGAGAGAGGGAAGGGGAGAGAAGAAGAGAGAGAGAGAGACATGGGGGGAGCCAGAGTCCCAAGAAACCAGGCCGAGAGACTAGTTCGAGAAACTGGCCCCCATCCTTTATTGTTCAGAAGGCCTTTTATACTTTTGATAAAACACGGAGATCATTGGGTAACACAAAATTATGTAGCGTTCGCAACCCAGATTCTTTCCGTATATCATTTTGTATACAAAAGGTCTCAGGTGATTTACATTATCTTTTGGCCAAGAGGCTTGTTAACACTTTTTGGCTCTCTTCCTTAATGAATGTTAATTTTGTTTCCCCTGAAGTGTTTTTTTTTTTTTTAATCTGCATCTCCTTAAAGCATTAAAGTTACATCTCTATAGAACAAAGGTGCAGTGGGATATAACAAAGAAGGTACTTAACTCAAAGATCTAATGTTGCTAATACCAGGTCTACTACTTGTTTTTCTATATACCAACTATATCTAAAAATAAAGGATATGAAAATTTGGCAGCAAGCATTGACCCAAAAAATAAACCATTAATCAGTCCTATTCTAAAGATTTTGACTCCTCGGAAGCTCCTACATTCCTAGGATGTTTTAAGCTTTCTGTGCCTCCTGCGGTCAGGAGGCCTCAAACAATCACATGCGCAGCTGCACGAGTCGTGCAGGCAGGCTAGAAAGCCATCGGAGGGGTTTTTGGATTGAAACACTCTTTCAAATGCAGAAGACTAAAGCCCTGAATTGACTTTTTCCAGAAAATGTCAGAAGAGTGGAAAAGCAGAGCACAAAAGCCGGCAGATTATTGTTGGGGTACGTGCTTAGGAATTTGCAGAGGGGTCCCTGAAGTCTGAGCACGCCTTGTGTATGTCAGCTTCCTTCCTCATGACCTTGTACGGGCGGGATTCCTCACACTGGCTCCCAGCAGGTGCCGGAACCTGAGGATTCCTCTCCAGTGCTGACATGGATCTTGGGGTACTTCTGGAGTCTCCCCAGGGGAGTCAGTCCTCGTCTCGAGTGGGGGCATGAACGTGCGGTTTCCTCTCGAGCTGTAGCAGCAGAGTCAGCCTTCCCTTCGCGTGGATCAAGGGATCTGTGGCTTTCCCTCGAGGCTTTCCCAGGAGGCTTTCCCACGAGGATTTCCCACAGGGCTGTCCCACGTGCCACCGTGGTGTGAGTCGATCCTCGGCTTGAAGGTCGAGGCAGTGCAGGGAAAACAGGTTTCCCTGGAATGGACTGAGACATCTGGGGGAGTGTGGGAACGGTGGCACGAACCTGGAGTTCCTCTCCCGTTTCAAGTGGAGAGCGCCTCCTCTTGAGATGCGACGGGAACGCTGGGAATACTTTCCCGAACACGCAGGGAAAGGATCCCTCCTCTAGAGCTATGAGGCGGAAACGGGGCTCCTCTGTATGTGGGCGGGACTCTCGTCCTTCTTCTCGAGTGGAGTCGGGTATGACGGGGAACTTCTTGAGTTGCAGCAATGGTGTGAAGGACCCTTGGGAAATTCCAGCGTTTAGGTGTGATTAGCCTCGAGGAGCCTCATCGGAAAAGGGCCTCATCTCGCCTGGAGGGGAGAACCTCCTGGATTTTCAAGAGTTGCGGCCGGTGCTCTCGACTTACCACGGGGACCTCAGGGACCCGCTCTGGGGGCCTCAGGAAAGGCCAGTCCCCTTGCGAGTTGCTCGGGGGCCTCACGGGGGCCTCTCGGGTTTCCTCTCCCGTCGATTCTGGGGCCTAAAACCTTGTGTGGAGTCAGCGCCGGAACCTGAGAATTCCTCTCCAGTGCTGACATGGATCTTGGGGTACTTCTGGAGTCTCCCCATGGGAGTCAGTCCTTGTCTCGAGTGGGGGCATGCACGTGCGCATTCCTCCCGAGCTGTAGCAGCAGTGTCACGCTTCCCTTCGCGGGGATCAAGGGATCAGGGGCTTTCCCTCGAGGCTTTCCCACGAGGCTTTCCCACGAGGCTTTCCCACACGGCCGTCCCACGTGCCACCGTGGTGTGAGTCGATCCTCGGCTTGAAAGTTGAGGCCGTGCAGGGAAAACAGGTTTCCCTGGAATGGACTGACACATCTGGGGGACTCTGGGAATGTGGCACGACCCTGTAGTTCCTCTCGCCTTTCCTGTGGAGAGCGCCTCCACTTGAGATGCGACGGGAACGCCGGGAATTCTTTCCCGACCACGCAGGGAAAGGATCCCTCCTCTCGAGCTAGGAGGCGGAAACGGGGCTCCTCTGGATGTGGGCGGGACTCTCGTGCTTCCTCTCTAGTGGAGTCGGGTATGTCGTGGAACTTCTTGAGTTGCAGCATGGGTGTGAAGGACCCTTTGGAAGTTCCAGAGTTTAGGTGTGATTAGCCTCGAGACGCCTCAGCGGAAATGGGCCTCATCTCGCCTGGAGGGGAGAACCTCCTGGATTTTCTCGAGTTGCGGCAGGTGCTCTCGACTTACGTCGGGGACCTCAGGGACCCTCTCTGGTGCCCTCAGGAAAGGCCAGTCCCCATGCGAGTTACTCGGTGGCTTCTCGGGGGCCTCTCGGGATTCCTCTCCCTTCGATGCCGGGGCCTAAGACCTTGTGTGGAATCGGTGCCGAAACCTGAGGATTCGTCTCCAGTGCTGACATGGATGTTGGCGTACTTCTGGAGTCTCCCCAGGGGAGTCAGTCGTCGTCTCGAGTGGGGGCATGCACGTGTGCTTTACTCCCGAGCTGGGGCAGCAGTGTCACGCTTCCCTTCTCGTGGATCAAGGGACCTGTGGCTTTCCCTCGAGGCTTTCCCACGAGGCTTTCCCAAGAGGCTTTCCCACAGGGCTGTCCCACGTACCAACGTGGTGTGAGTCGATGCTCGGCTTCAAAGTCGAGGCAGTGCAGGGAAAACAGGTTTCCCTGGAATGGACTGAGACATCTGTGGGACTCAGGTAATGGTGTCACGACCCTGGAGTTCCCCTCGTCTTTCCTGTCGAGAGCGCCTCCTCTTGAGATGTGACCGGAACGCCGGGAATTCTTTCCCGAACACGCAGGGAAAGATCCCTCCTCTCGAGCTAAGAGGCGGAAACGGGTCTCCTCTGGATGTGAGCGTGACTCTCGTGCTTCCTCTCAAATGGAGACGCGTATGTCGGGGAACTTCTTGAGTTGCAGCAAGGGTGTGAAGGACCCTTTGGAAGTTCCTGAAGTTAGGTGTGATTAGACTCCTGACGCCTCAGCGGAAATGGGCCTCATCTCGCCTGGAGGGGATAACCTCCTGGATTTTCTCGAGTTGCGTCAGGTGCTCTCGACTTACGACGGGGACCTCAGGGACCCGCTCTGGTGGCCTCAGGAAAGGCCAGTCCCCATGCGAGTTGCTCGGGGGCCTCTCGGGATTCCTCTCCCGTCGATGCCGGGGCCTAAGACCTTGTGTGGAGTCGGTGCCGGAACCTGAGGATTCCTCTCCAGTGCTGACATGGATCTTGGGGTACGTCTGGAGTCTCCCCAGGGGAACCAGTCGTCGTCTCGAGTGAGGTCATGCACGTGCGCTTTCTTCCCGAACTGTAGCAGCAGTGTCATGCTTCCCTTCGCGTGGATCAAGGGATCTGTGGCTTTCCCTCGACGTTTTCCCACGAGGCTTTCCCAAGAGGCTTTCTCAAAGGGCTGTCCCACGTGCCACCGTGGTGTGAGTCGATGCTCGGCTTGAAAGTCGAGGCAGTGCAGGGAAAACACGGTTTCCCTGGAATGGACTGAGATATCTGGGGGACTCTGGGAATGGTGACACGACCCTGGAGTTCCTCTCGCCTTTCCTGTGGAGAGCGCCTCCTCTTGAGATGCGAGGGAAACGCCGGGAATTCTTTCCCGACCACGAGGGAAATGATACCTCCTCTCGAGCTAGGAGGCGGAAAAGGGGCTCCTCTGGATGTGGGCGGGACTCTCGTGCTTCCTCTCGAGTGGAGACGGGTATGTCGGGGACCTTCTTGAGTTGCAGCAAGGGTGTGAAGGACCCTTTGGAAGTTCCAGAGGTCAGGTGTGATAAGCCTCGAGTCGCCTCTGCGGAAATGGGCCTCATCTCGCCTGGAGGGGAGAACCTCCTGGATTTTCTCGAGTTGCGGCAGGTGCTCTCGACTTACGATGGGGACCTCAGAGACCCGCTCTGGTGGCCTCAGGAAAGACCAGTCCCCATGCGAGTTGCTCGGGGGCCTCTCGGGATTCCTCTCCCGTCGATGCCGGGGCCTAAGACCTTTTGTGGAGTCGGTGCCGGAACCTGAGGATTCCTTTGTAGTGCTGACAAGGATCTTGGGGTACTTCTCGAGTCTCCCCACGGGAGTCAGTCCTCATCTCGAGTGGGGGCATGCACGTGCGCTTTACTCCCGAGCTGTAGCAGCAGTGTCACGCTTCCCTTCGCGTGGATCAAGGTATCTGCGGCTTTCCCTCGAGGCTTTCCCACGAGTCTTTTCCACGAGGCTTTCCCACGAGACTTTCCCAAAGGGCTGTCCCACGTGCCACCGTGTTGTGTGTCGATCCTAGGCTAGAAAGTTGAGGCAGTGCAGGAGAAACAGGTTTCCATGGAATGGACTGAGACATCTGGGGGCCTCTGGGAATGGGTGCACGAATCTGGAGTTCCTCTCGCCTTTCCTGTGGAGAGCGCCTCCTCTTGAATTGCGACGGGAACTCGGTGAATTCTTTCCAGACAACGCACGGAAAGGATCCCACCTCTGGAGCTAAGAGGCAGAAATGGGGCTCCTCTGGATGTGGGTGGGACTCTCGTGCTTCCTCTCGAGTGCAGACGGGTATGTCGGAGAACTTCTTGAGTTGCAGCAAGGGTGTGAAGGACCCTTTGGAAGTTCCAGAGGTTAGGTGTGATTAGCCTCAAGACGCCTCAGCGGAAATGGGCCTCATCTTGCCTGGAGGGGAGAACCTCCTGGATTTTCTCGAGTTGCGGCAGGTGCTCTCGACTTATGACGGGGACCTCAGGGACCCGCTCTGGTGGACTCAGTAAAGGCCAGTCCACATGCGCGTTGCTCAGGGGCCTCTCGGGATTCCTCTCCCGTCGATGCCGGGGCATAAGACCTTGTGAGAATTCGGTGCCGGAACTTGAGGATTCCTCTCCAGTGCTGACATGGATCTTCGGGTACTTCTGGAGTCTCCCCAGGGGAGTCAGTCGTAGTCTCGAGTGGGGGCATGCACGTGCGATTTCCTCCAGAACTGTAGCAGCAGTGTCACGCTTCCCTTCGCGTGGATCAAGGGATCTGTGGCTTTCCCTAGAGACTTTCCCACGAGGCTTTCCCACGGGGCTTTCCCACGAGGCTTTCCCACAGGGCTGTCCCACGTGCCACCGTGGTGTGAGTCGATGCCTCGGCTAGAAAGTCAAGACAGTGCAGGGAAAACAGGTTTTCCTGGAATGGACTGAGACATCTGGGGGACTCTGCGAATGGTGGCACGACCCTTGAGTTCCTCTCGCCTTTCCTGTGGAGAGCGCCTCATCTTGAGATGCGACGGGAACGCCGGGAATTCATTACCAACGACACAGGGAAAGGATCCCTCCTCTCGAGCTACGAGGCGGACACGGGGCTCCTCTGGATGTGAGCGGAGCTCTTGTGCTTCCTCTCGAGTGGAGACGGGTATGTCATGGAAATTCTTGAGTTGCAGCAAGGGTGTGAAGGACCCTTTGGAAGTTCCAGAGATTAGGTGTGATTAGCCTCGAGACGCCTCAGCGAAATGGGCCTCATCTCGCCTGGAGGGCAGAACCTCCTGGATTTTCTCGAGTTGCGGCAGGTGCTCTCGACTTACAACAGGGACCTCAGGGACCCGCTCTGGTGGCCTCAGGAAAGGCCAGTCCCCATGCGAGTTGCTCGGGGGCCGCTCGGGATTCCTCTCCCATCGATGCCGGGCCCTAAGACCTTGTGTGGAGTCGGTGTCGGAAACTGAGAATTCCTCTGCAGTGCTGACATCGCTCTTGGGGTACTTCTGAAGTCTCCCCAGGGGAGTGAGTCCTCGTCTCCAGTCGGGGTATGAACGTGCCCTTTCCTCCCGAGCTGTAGCAGCAGTGTCACGCTTCCCTTCCCGTGGATCATAGGATCTGTGGCTTTCCCTCGAGGCTTTCCCATGAGGCTTTCCCACGACGCTTTCCCACCAGGCTTTTCCAACGAGGCTTTCCCCCAGTGATGTCCCACGTGCCACCGCGGTGTCAGTCGATCCTCGGTTTGAAAGTCGAGGCAGTGCCGGGGAAACAGGCTTCCCTGGAATGGACTGAGACATCTGGGGGACTCTGGGAATGGTGACACGACCCTGGAGTTCCTCTCGCCTTTCCTGTGGAGAGCGCCCCCTCTTGATATGTGACGGGAACGCCGAGAATTCTTTTCTGAACACGCAGGAAAGGATCCCTCCTGTCGAGCTAGGAGGCAGAAACAGGGCTCCTCTGGATGTGGGCGGGACTCTCGTGCTTCCTCTCGAGTGGAGACGGGTATGTCAGGGAACTTCTTGAGTTGCAGCAAGGGTGTGAAGGGCCCTTTGGAAGGTCCAGAGGTTAGGTGTGATTAGCCTCGAGTCGCCTCTGCGGAAATGGGGCTCATCTCGTCTGGAGGGAAGAACCTCCTGGATTTTCTCGAGTTGTGGCAGGTTCTCTCGACTTATGACGGGGACCTCAGGGACTCGCTCTGGTGGCCTCAGGAAGGCCAGTCCCCATGCGAGTGGCTCGGGGGCCTCTCGGGATTTCACTCCCATCGATGCCGGGGCCTAAGGCCTTGTGTGGAGTCGGTGCAGGAACCTGAGGTTTCCTCTCCTTGCTGACATGGATCTTGGGTACTTCTGGAGTCTCCCCAGGGGAGTCAGTCCTCGTCTGGAGTGGGCGCATGCACATGCGCTTACCTCCCGAGCTGTAGCTGCAGTATCTCGCTTCTCTTCTTGTGGAGTAAGGGATCTGTGGCTTTCCCTCGAGTCTTTCCCACGAGGCTTTCCCACGAGGCTTTCCCAAAGGGCTGTCCCACATGCCACCGTTGTTTGAATCGATACTCGGCTTGAGAGCCAAGGCAATGCAGGTAAAACAGGTTTCCGTGAAATGGACTGAGACATGTGGGGGACTCTGGGAATGGTGGCACCACCCTGGAGTTCCTCTCGCCTTTCCTGTGGAGAGCGACTCCTCTTGAGACGCTATGGGAACGCCGGGAATTCTTTCCCGACAACGCAGGGAAAGGATCCCTCCTCTCGAGCTGGGAGACGGAAACGGGGCTCCTCTGGATGTGGGCAGGCCTCTCGTGCTTCCTCTCGAGTGGAGACAGGTATGTCAGGGAACTTCTTGAGTTGCAGCAAGGACGTGAAGGACCCTTTGGAAGTTTCAGAGGTTAGGTGTGATTAGCCTCGAGACGTCTCAGCGGAAATGGGCCTCATCTCGCCTGGAGGGGAGAACCTTCTGGATTTTCTCGAGTTGCGGCAGGTGCTCTCGACTTACGACGGGGACCTCAGGGACCCGCTCTTGTGGCCTCAGGAAAGGCCAGTCCCCATGCGTGTTGCTCGGGGGCCTCTCGGGATTCCTCTCCCGTCGATGCCCGGGCCTAAGTCCTTGTGTGGAGTCAGTGCTGGAACCTGAGGATTCCTCTCCAGTGCTGACATGGATCTTGGGGTACTAATGGAGTCTCCCTAGTGGAGGCAGTCTTCGTCTCGAGTGGGGGCATGCACGTGCGATTTCCTCCCGAGCTGAAGCAGCAGTGTCACGCTTCCCTTCGCGTGGATCAAGGGATCTGTGTCTTTCCCTCGAGGCTTTCCCACGAGGCTTTCCCACGAGGCCTTCCCACAGGGCTGTGCCACGTGCCACCGTGGTGTGAGTCGATCCTCGGCTTGAAAGTCGAGGCAGTGCAGGGAAAACAGGTTTCCCTGGAATGGAATGAGACATCCGGGGGACTCTGGGAATGGTGGCACGACCCTGCAGTTCCTCTCCCCTTTCCTTTGGAGAGCGCCTCCTCTTGAGATGCGATGAGAATGCCGGGAATTCTTTCCCGACCAAGTAGGGAAAGGATCCCTCATCTCGAGCTACGAGCCGGAAACGGAGCTCCTCTGGATGTGGCCGGGACCCTCGTGCTTCCTCTTGAGTGGAGACGGGTATGTCGGGGAACTTCTTGAGTTGCAGCATGACTGTGAAAGACTCTTTAGAAGTTCCAGAGTTCACGTGTGATTAGCCTCGAGACACATCAGTGGAAACGGGCCTCATCTCACCTGCAGGGGAGAACCTCCTGGATTTTACCGAGTTGCGGCAGGTGCTCTCGACGTACGACGGGGACCTCATGGACCCGCTCTGGTTACCTCAGGAAAGGCCAGTCCCCATGTGAGTTGCTAGAGGTCCTGTCGCTATTCCTCTCCCGTCGATGCCAGGGCCTAAGACCTTGTGTGGAGTCGGTTCCGGAACCTGAGGATTCCTCTCCAGGGCTGACATGCATCTTGGGGTATTTCTGGAGTCTCCCCAGGGGAGTCAGTTCTCGTCTCGAGTAGGGGCATGCACGTGCGCTTTCCTCCCGTGCTGTAGCAGCAGTGTCACGCTTCCCGTCGCGTGGATTAAGGGATCTGTGGCTTTCCCTCGAGGCTTTCCCACGAGGCTTTCCCACAGGGTTGTCACACGTGCCACCAGGTGTGAGTCGATCCTCAGCGTGAAAGTCGAAGCAGTGCAGGGAAAACAGGATCCTCTGGAATGGACTGAGACATCTGGGGGACTCTTGGAATGGTGGCACGACCCATGAGTTCCTCTCGCCTTTCCTGTGCAGCGCGCCTCCTCTTGAGATGCGTCGAAATGTCGGGAATTCTTTCCCGAGGAAGCAGGGAAGGATCCCTCATCTCGAGCTTGGAGGAGGAAACGGAGCTCCTCTGGCGGTTGCCGGACCCTCGTGATTCCTCTGGAGTGGAGACGGGTATGTCGGGGAACTTCTTGAGTTTTAGCAAGGGTGTTTAGGACACTTTGGAAGTTCCAGAGTTTAGTTGTGATTACTCTCGAGACGCCGCAGAGAAAATGGGCCTCATCTCGACTGGAGCAGAGAACCTCCTGGATTTTCTCGAGTTGCGGCAGGTACTCTCCACATACGACCGTGACCTCAGGGACAGTGTAGCAGATGTGTCACGCTTCCCGTCGCGGGGATCAAGGGATCTGTGGCTTTCCCTCAAGGCTTTCTCACAGGGCTGTCCCACATGCCACCATGGTGTGAGTGGATCCTCGGCGTGAAAGTCGAGGCAGTGCTGGGAAAACGGGTTCCTCTGAAATGGACTGAGACATCTGGGGGACTCTTGAAATGGTGGCACGACCCTGGAGTTCCTCTTGCCTTTCCTTTTGAGAACCCTTGCTCTTGAGATGCCATGGGAACGCCGAAAATTCTTTCCTGACTAAGCAGGATAGGATCCTTCATCTCGGAAACGGGGTTCCTCTGAATGTGGGCGGGACCCTCGTGCTTCCTCTCGTGTGGAGACGGGTATGTCGGGGAACTTCTTGAGTTGCAGCAAGGACCCTTTTTAATTTCCAGAGGTTAGGTGTGATGAGCCTCCAGACACCTCAGAGGAAATGGGCCTCATCCCGCCTGGAGGGGAGAACCTCCTGGATTTTACCCAGTTGCGGCAGGTGCTCTCGAGTTACGACGGGTCCTCAGGGACCCGCTCTGGTGGCCTCAGGAAAGGCCAGTCCCCATGCGAGTTACAAGGGGGCCTTTAGGGATTCCTCTCCCATCGATGCCGGTGCCTAAGACCTTGTGTGGAGTCGGGGCCAGACCCTGAGGATGCCTCTCCAGTGCTGACATGAATCTTTCCAGTACTTCTGGAGTCTCACCAGGGGAGTCAGTCCTCATCTCGTGTGGGGGCATGCACCTGCCATTTCCTCACGACCTGCAGCAGCAGTGTCACGCTTGCCGACGTGTGGATCAAGGGATCTGTCGCTTTCCATTGAGGCTTTCCCACGAGGCTTTCCAACAGGGCTGTCCCACGTGCCACGGTGGTGTGAGTCGATCCTCGGCGTGAACGTCGAGGCAGTGCAGGGAAAACAGTTTCTTCTGGAATGGACTTAGACATCTGGGGGACTCTTGGAATGCTGGCTAGGCCCTGGAGTTCCTCTCGTCTTTCCTGTGGAGAGCGCCTCCTCTTGAGATGCGACGGGAAGGCCGGGAATTCTTTCCCGACGACGAAGGGAAAGGATCCCTCTTCTCGAGCTATGAGGCGGAAACGGGGCTCCGCTGGATATGGGCGGGAACCTCGTCCTTCCTCTCGAGTGGATATGGGTATGTCGGAGAACTTCTTGACTTGCAGCAAGGGTGTGAAGGACCCTTTGGAAGTTCCAGAGGTTAGGTGTGATTAGCCTCGAGACGCCTCAGCGGAAATGGGCCTCATCTCGCCTGGAGGGGAGAACCTCCTGGATTTTCTCGAGTTGCGGCAGGTGCTCTCGAGTTACGACGGAGACCTCAGGGACCCGCTCTGGTGACCTCAGGAAAGGCCAGTCCCCATGCGAGGTGCTAGGGGGCCTCTCAGGATTCCTCTCCGGTCGATGCCGGGGCCTAAGACCTTGTGTGGAGTCGGGACCGGAACCTGAGGATTCCTCTCCAGTGCTGACATGGATCTTGGCGTACTTCTGGAGTCTCCCAAGCTTGCGTCAGTCCTCGGCTCGAGTGTGGTCATGCACCTGCGCTTTCCTCCCGAGTGGTAGCAGCAGTGTCATGCTTCCCTTCTCGTGGATCAAGGAATCTGTGGCTTTCCCTGGAGTCTTTCCCATGAGGCTTTCCCACAAGGCTATTCCACTTGCCACCATGGTGTGAGTCGATCCTCGGCGTGAAAGTCGAACCAGTGCAGGGAAAAACAGGAACCTCCTTCCCCACAGTAGGGGATACACTGTCCCCTTGGGCGGGTATCTCCAGGGCACTCGCGCTGGGGGGTTGCCCGCCGGAGGTGCGGGCCTCAGGCTCCACGTGAGAAAAGCCCCAAATGGCATTAGCTGCCAGTCCAGACGCTGGCCCCTCAGGTCTCTGGCCGGAGCCTTGGGCTCCAGGCAACTCAAAGCCCTCGGGGGTGGCACTCTGGGACTGCTGTAGGGAAAGGATGCCAAGAGCCCACGGAGGAGTTGGGGAGGGGGCATGGGGGAAACGGAGGCGAGGACAGCGAGGGATCTAGGTGGAGGCGCTGGAGAGAGCGTCTGGTGTCCCGGAATGCCTCGGAGGAGCCAGCGGGGGACAGTCGAGGACCAGGGACCTGTGGAATGTGAAAAGGCGGGAAATCTCAGAGCAAGGCAGGCTGGGAAAGGGGGCGTTGGTGGCCAATTCAAAGGGACCTAGGGGCGTTTCCTGGGCGGTGAGTTCCCTTGGCACTGCTGAGGGCCCCTGATTGATCCACTCGGGGTTGAACCCACCCCCCGCTGCGAGGGAGGGCCACAAACCAAAGCCCCCGAACTGCCCGCCCACCCCAACGGGGATCTTGGCGGTCCAGGGCACAGCCGTGCCCGGGAAAAGCCCACTCGCTCCACGGGACTCCGTCCAGGGTCTCTGCTTGGAAAGAGGCCAGGGGCGGCCCCCTCCATCTACCCACCCAAACCCTATTGACGTCAATGGTGGCGGAGACCGCCTCCCGCTCTCCAGAGTCCTGAGCTGCTGGGTCCCCGCCCACTCGGCCAGCAGTCTGCAGCGTGCCCGTGTGCCTCTCCCACCATGGCTTCGTCCGGCTCCTCCAGCACCTCAAGCGGTACGTTTGCCCTCGGTCCCTGTGGTCGGATCACATCTCAGGGGATTTGCGGGTGGCCTGGGCAAGGGCTCTCGGCCAATGTGTTGACCCCCCTCCCACCCGAGAACGGCTGGGACCCATCGGCCAGGCCCGGGGTTCCGAGGCGTCAGGTGTGCCCAAATTCGGAGGGCGTGGCATCGTTCGTTCATCTTGCTCCTTTGGCACACACATGGCTTCTCCGTTCTCTTTTCTGGGAAGACAGTGTTGTTTCAGGGGGCGTGCTGCGGGGGGCGGGGGCCGGGGTTGGGGGGTGGTGGGAGCGGGTGCTTTGCTGGGATGAGGCCCTTTATCCTCACATCTTCATGTGGGAATGGGAGTCGGGGAGCTCTGTGGCCTTGCTGCCTTCAGTGGCTTCCTCTGCACAGGGGCCTAGTGGCTTCTGCCTTTTGTCAGGCGTTACGGGGTTTGGGCGTCGCTTTGGTGGCCTTGGCCTTTGCCTTGGCCTGGGCCTTGGCCTTGCCCTTGGCGTTGCCGTTGCCCTTGCCTTGGTCTTGGGCTTGGCCTTGCCCTGCCCTTGAACATGAACTTGACCTTGAACTTGACCTTGACCTTGAACTTGAACTTGGGCTTGACCTTGAACTTGAACTTGACCTTGACCTTGAACTTGGGCTTGACCTTGAACTTCAACTTGAACTTGACCTTGAACTTGAACTTGAACTTCAACTTCAACTTCAACTTGACCTTGACCTTGAACTTGAACTTGACTTTGAACTTGAACTTGAACTTGAACTTGAACTTGACCTTGAACTTGAACTTGAACTTGAACTTGAACTTGACCTTGATCTTGACCTTGACATTGAACTTGAACTTGAACTTGAACTTGAACTTGAACTTGAACTTGAACTTGAACTTGAACTTCAACTTGACCTTGACCTTGACCTTGAACTTGACCTTGAACTTCAACTTGAACTTGAACTTGAACTTCAACTTGAACTTGTCTCTGACCTTGAACTTGAACTTGACCTTGACCTTGAACTTCACTTTGAACTTGAACTTGACCTTGACCTTGGACTTGACCCTGAACTTGACCTTGACCTTGAAGTTGACCTTGAACTTGAACTTAAACTTCACCTTGATCTTGAGCTTGAACTTGAACTTGACCTTGAACTTGAACTTGACCTTGACCTTGAACTTGAACTTGACCTTGAACTTGAACTTGACCTTGACCTTGACCAACAACGGGAGACCTCGAGATTTGCTCAGAGCACCGGAGGTCCAGAAGCAGGGCCCTGTATCTCCCCTTCCCTTTGTGATCATTGCAAAGACATTCCTAGCTGATAGCGGGAGTGCCCCTGAAGAAGCAAGCAGTGGGAGTGTGTTTGACACGACTGTGTGCCTTCCTGGCCTCAGCTCCACAAGGGGCCTTTCCTCTCGAAGTAGGCCCCATGTCCCCTTGGGGAGGGTGTCATGCCTCTTTTCTCCTCACTGCCAAAGGGTGGAGCCAAGCTCGCTCTGTCAGAGGTACAAAAACAGCAATTGAATGGATTTTCAAGCTCTTGCTAGGCTGCACCCTTTCAGGGCCCACTTTACTGAAACAGGTGCTCTGTGGCCCCTGGTTGGGTATGCAGGTTCACAAACAGGGTGAGATCCTGTCCAAGCCAAGAATTTTCCTGAAAGACCTAGGCTCACTAGAGCTCTCCTCCAGAGCAAAGGGGATAGAGGAGATGTATGGAGGAGTCTTTGCCTTTCCCTGTGAGTGTGGGGCTACTCCCTACGGCCCCAAGCTCAGGGATAACTGCCTCTAAGAAAGGAATGGCAAGAAGCGCTATTCTTGGAGGTTGGGACAGGGAGTTCGCAGCATGTGGGGAAAGAAAGACTTCTTCGGGGAAGAAGAGGCAACCACCGGGGGTGTGTTTGCAAGCCTCTATTTGGAAGGAACAGGTTTGCTTATACAACTCAAGACCTCCAGATCTGCTCAGAGGACTGAAGTTCCAGAGACAGGGCCATGTATCTCCCCTTCCCTTTGAGATCCTTGCAAAGACATTCCTAGCAGATCGTGGGAGTGCCCATGAAGAAGCAAGCAGCGGGAGTGTGCTTGACATCACTGGCTGCCTACCTGGGCTCAGCTCCTCAAGGGGCCTTTCTCTCCTGGTAGGCCCTATGTCCCCTTTGGGAGAGGGTGGTGCCCTCTTCCCTCCACACTGCCAAAGGGTGGAGGTGGAGCAAACTCGTTCTCTCCGAGGTAAAAAAAAAAAGACAAATTGGATGGATTTTTAAGCTCCAAAAATCCTGCACCCCTCCAGGACCCACTCGAGCAAAACAGGTGCCTGTGGCCCCTAGGTCGGGTATGCAGGTTCACACACTGGGTGGGATCCCGTCAAAGCCAAGAATTTTCCTGACAGACCTAGGCTCACTAGAGCTCTCCTCCAGAGGAAAGGGGACAGAAAAGACGTGTGTGTGGAGGTGGCTCTGCCTTTCCAGGTCCCAATCTCAGGGATAACTGCCCCTAAGAAAGGAACTGCTGCTGCTGCTGCTGCTAAGTTGCTTCAGTCGTGTTCGACTCTGTGCGACGCCATAGACGGTAGCCCACTAGGCTCCCCCGTCCCTGGGATTCTCCAGGCAAGAACAGTAAGTGGGTTGCCATTGCCTTCTCCAATGCATGAAAGTGAAAATGAAAGTGCAGTCGCTCAGTCGTGTCCGACCCTCAGCGACCCCACGGACTGCAGCCTACCAGGCTTCTCCGTCCATAGGATTTTCTGAAAGGAACTGCAAGAAGCGCTTTTCCAGGAGGCTGGGAAAGGGTGTTCGCAGGATGTGGGGAAAGAGAGCCTCCTTCGGGGAAGAATAGGCGGCCACTTGTTTTGTGTTGCAAACCTCTATTTGGAAGGAACAGGTTAGCTTATACAAAGGGAGACCTCCAGATCTGCTCAGAGGACCGAAGTTGCAGAGGCAGGTCGCTGTGTTTTCCCTTCACTTTGTGATCCTTGCAAAGACATTCCTTGCTGATAGATGATTCAGCAAGGGCCTTTGAGACTGTTGTTTTCTTTCCTAGGTTCAAAGATTCCTTCAGTTCCTAATATAGATATCCTAGAAATTATCTGACATCCGTGAAAATCTGAATATGTCCTGGTCAAATGCTGTCAGTTATAATTCCAGTTATCATATTAAAGCATTTCAAGTCGCAGCAGTGACCAGATTACATTGTCAATTTCTATTTAATCAGGTTTTAACCATGTCCTCTATGGTTTCACACTGATGCCTTTGCAGAAATACTGCTACTTCAAGATATATGGAATATACTTTTTTTAAGCTTACTGATAATTTGTTTGTTTGTTTGTTTGTCTTCTGGTAAGCTGGTACCAGATGGAATTTAGTCTCCTCTCTAGGTTAAGAGCACAAAGTTTTCTTAGAATGCAATTTTTGATAACAGACTATGAGTTTCTTTACCTTTCATTGATTTATAATTGTTTTCATCATCTGTTTTTTTACTTCGGTAAAGTAAATAAGCCTTATTTAAGATTTTGGTACATGTAGGATGGACTAAGCTTTCCCCACTCTTGCAAGTTCCCTTAACCCTTCAGATTCTTCTTGTGGGACCAAGATCTCACTTTCCTCCAGAGGGACAATCCAAGCTTTTTATTAGTTGATCTGCCCCTGACATCAGAGTCAATTTGAGCATGAGTTGGCCTATAATTTAGGCATGAAACTATGACTACATAAAGAAAAGGTGACTTTATGATTCAGGGATGGCCACGATATGCCTTGCACTTCAGAGAAAATAGGTTAAAATAATTTTTTTTCATCAAAACTGCACAGCCAGTTCTTTCAGCATATGCAATTGAAAACACCTAGTCATTAGGTCAGTTTTCATTCTAATCCCAAAGAAAGGCAATGACAAAGAATATTCAAGCTGCTGCACAATTGCACTCATCTCACACACTAGTAAAGTAATGCTCAAAATTCTCCAAGTTCACATGAACTGTGAACTTCCAAATGTTCAAGAGGGATTTAAAAAAATGCAGAGAAACCAGAGATCAAACTGCCAACATCCACTGGATCATTGAAAAAGCAAGAGAGTTCCAGAAAAAAAGACATCTATTTCTGCTTTATTGACTATGCCAAAGCCTTTGACTGTGTGGATCACAATAAACTGGGAAAAATTCTGAAAGAGATGGGAATACCAGACCACCTGACCTGTCTCTTGAGAAACCTGTATGCAGGTCAGGAAGAAACAGTTCGAACTGGACATGGAACAACAGACTGGTTCTAAATAGGAAAAGGAATAAGTCAAGGCTGTATATTGTCACCCTGCTTATTTAACTTATATGCAGAGTACATCATGAGAAACACTGGGCTGGAGGAAGCACACGCTGGAATCCAGATTGCTGGGAGAAATATCAAGAATCTCAGATATGCAGACGACACCACCCTTATGGCAGAAAGTGATAGAAGAACTAAAGAGTCTCCTGATGAAAGTGAAAGAGGAGAGTGAAAAAGTTAGCTTAAAGCTACAGCATTCAGAAAACTAAAATCATTGCATCCAGTCTCATCACTTCATGGCAAATAGATGGGAAAACATTGGAAACAGCAGCAGACTATTTTGGGGGGCTTGGAAATCACTGCAGGTGATGGCTGCCTCCATGAACTTAAAACATATTTATGACTTGGAAGAAAAGTGATGACCAAACTAGACAGCATATTAAAAAGCCGAGACGTTGCTTTGCCAACAAAGATCCATCCAGTCAAGGCTATGGTTTTTCCATATGTCATGGATGGATATGAAAGATGTACTATAAAGAAAGTGACAGCTGAAAATTGGATGCTTTTGAACTGTGGTGTTGGAGAAGATGCTTGTAGGTCGCTTAGACTACAAGGAGACGCAACCACTCCATCCTAAAGGAAATCAGGTCTGAATATACATTGGAAGGACTAATACTGAACCTGAAACTCCAATACTTGTGGCCACTTTGATGTGAAGAGCTGACTCACTTGGAAGTTGCTTTGATTTGCCTGTGAGTGTGGGAGCCCTCCCTGGGCAAAGGGCCTCAGGGGTCATTGCCACTGAATCACGACCTCCAAGCAAGCGCATTCCAGCTGTGTGACATTCAGGAAGCAGGAGACTGGGAAAACTATCTTCCTTAGAGGAAGGAAAGTCATCCACAGAGAGTGTGTTTCAGGCCTCTCTTTGCAGCAAGTGTTTTGCTTCTCAGACATCAGAGCTGCAGGCTTGCTCTGAGGGCCTCAATTGCAGAGTCAGGGCTGTGTGTCTCACTGCACTTTCCAAGCATTGCAGACACATTCCTAGGTTGGAGCAGTGCTTCCCATGAGAAAGAAGCCTCGGGAGTGTGTCTGAGCGGGCTGAGTGCCATGCTAGGGCACCTAGTCGAGGGCACCTTGCACATCCAATGGCCCCGAGGCGAGTAG
>NW_017189974.1:0-178250 GCF_001704415.2 Capra hircus
AGAGTACTTGTGATAGCATCTCTTGCATATAGTGTAAATAGCAGGGACAACCATATAGCCTTGTCATAGTCCCTTTTGCAATTTTGAACCAGGCAGGTCCACATCTGGTTCTAACTGTTCGTTTTTGTCCTGAATACAGGCTTCAAACAATTTTCAAGAAAAAGAAATGCAAAAAGGAAAACTGGTTGTTTGAAGAGGCCTTACAAAAAAAAAAAAAAAAAAAAAAAAAGAAGGGAAGCAAAAGCCAAAGGAGAAAAGGAAAGATATATCCATCTGAATGCAGAGCTCCAAAGAATAGCAAGGAGAGATAAGAAAGAATTCCTAAGTGATCAATGCAAATAAATAGAGGGAAAAATAGAAAGGGAAAGACTAGAGGTCCCTACAAGAAACTTAGAGATACCAAGGGAACGTATCATGCAAAGATGGGCACAATGAAGAACAAATGGTATGGATGTAACAGAAGCAGAAGATGTTAAGAGAGGTGGCAAGAATACACAGAAGAACTATACAAAAAAAATCTTAATGACCCAGATAACCATGATGGTGTGATCACTCACCAAGAGCCAGACATCCTGGAGTGTGAATTCAAGTGGGCCTTAGGAAGCATCACTAAGAACAAAGCTAGTGGAGTCTATGGAATTCCAGTTGAGATATTTCAAATCCTAAAAGATGATGCTGTTATAGTGTTGCACCAAATATGCCAGCAAATGTGAAAAACAGCAGTGGCCACAGGACTGGAAAAGGTCAGTTTTCATTCCATTCCCAAAGAAAGGCAATGACAAAGAATGCTCAAACTACTGCACAGTTGCACTTATCTCACATGCTGGCAAAATAATACTCAAAATTCTCCCAGCTAGGCTTCAACAGTAGGTGAACTCTGAAATTCCAGATGTTCAAGCTGGATTTAGAAAAGGCAGAGGAATCAAAGATCAAATAGCCAACATCCATTGGATCATAGAAAAAGCAAGAGAATTCCGGGGTGGGGGGGGGCGGGAGGGAATCTATTTCAGCTTCACTGATTATGCTAAAGCCTTTGTGTAGATCACAACGAACTGGAAAATTTTTAAAGAGATATTAATATCAGACCACCTTACCTGCCTCGTGAGAAATCTGTATGCAGGTCAAGAAGCAACAGTTAGAACCAGACATGGAAGAGCAGACTGATGTCAAATTGGGAAAGGAGTATGTCAAGGTTGTATATTGTCAATCTGCTTATTTAACTTATATGCATAGTACATCATGCAAAATCCCAGGCTGGATGAAGCACAAACTGGAATCAAGATTGCTGTAAGATATATCAATAACCTCAGACACACAGATGACACCACCCTTATGGCAGAAAGTGAATAGAAATTAAAGAGCCTCTTGATGAAAGTGAAAGAGGAGAGTAAAAAAGCTGGCTTAAAACTCAACATTCAAAAAACGAAGATCATGGCATCCAGTCCCATCACTTGTTGGAAAATAGATAGGGAAACAATGGAAACAGTGAGGGAGTTTATTTTCTTGGGCTCCAAATCACTGCAGATGGTGATTGCAGTAATGGAATTAAAAGACGCTTGCTCTTTGGAAGAAAAGCTATGACCAACCTAGACAGCATATTACAAAGCAGAAGTATTACTTTGCCAACAATGGTCTGTCTAGTCAAAGCTATGACTTTTTCAGTAGTCATGTATGGATGTGAGAGTTGGACCACAAAGAAAGCATACTGCTAAACAATTGATGTTTTTAAACTGTGGTGTTGGAGAAGACTCTCGAGAGTCCCTTGGACTGCAAGGAGATCCAACCAGTCAATCCTAAAGGAAATGAGTCCTGAATATTCATTGGAAGGACTGATGCTGAAGCTCAAGTGCCAATACTTTGGCCACCTTATGCAAAGAAGTGACTCATTGGAAAAGACCCTGATGCTGGGAAAGACTAAAGGCAGGAGGAGAGGGGGACGACAGAAGAGGAGATTGCTGGATGGCATCACCGACTCAATGGACATGAATTTGAGCAAGCTCCAGGAGTTGGTGATGGGCAGGGAAGCCCAGCATGCTGCAGTCCATGGGGAGCAAAGTCAGACATGACTGAGTGACTGAACTGAACTGAACTGAAGACTTTCAACAACAACGAACAGTTTTGTCATTCTAAAATATCCCTTATGCTCCTTCTTTGTAATCAGTCTCTCCAGCCACCCAGTCCCTGACAATCACTATACTGTTCCTATTATTTTCATTTTTATGAATGCCATATAGACAGAATAATACAGTATGTATTTTTTCTGAGACTAGCTTCTTTCACTTTGCATAATGTATTTGAGATTCATCTATCTTGTCTATATCAACAGTTTTATCCTTTTCTTGCAGAGGAGCATTCCATGGTAAGAATACCACAGTTTATCCATTCATTCATTGAAGGACATGTGGCTATTATGAATAAAACTATTAAAAACATTTGTGTTCAGGTTTCTGTCTCCAAATATGTTTCCTTTTCTCTTGAGTAAATACCTAGGATTATGATTTCTGGTCAGTCAGTAAATATATGCTTAACTTTATAGAAAACTGCTGAACCATCTTCAAAAGTCACTGTATAAACTTGCTTTTGCACCAACATTCTATGAAAGTTTCAATTCTTTCAATTCCTTACTATATTTATTATTGTCAGATTTTTAAAAAAATAACCATTTTAATAGTTGTGTAATTGTATTTTATTATTGTAGCTTTAATTTGTATTTCCTTAGTAACTAATGATATTGAACATCTTTTAATATGCTTATTTGTCATTCACACCTTCTCTGTATAAGTCTCCAAATATTTTGCAAATTTCTAAATTGGATTGGTTGTTTCTTCTTGTTGAACTTGCAGGGTTCATTACATATTCTGCCTACAAGTCCTTTATGAGAAATATTACTTGCAAATAATTTTTTTCCTCATTTGTAGCTTGTCTTATTTTAGTAACAGTGTATTTTACAGAGCAGTTTTTAATTTTGATGTAGTCCAATTTATCACTACTCTTTCATCTTATGGACTATGCTTTAAGTGTCTTATCTAGAAATTTCTATCTAACACAAGGCCACAAAAATTTTTCCTATGTTTTCTTTTAGTCACTTTATATTTTTGCCATTCACATTTAGGTTTTGGATCCATTTGGAGTTGATTTTTGTATAAGACATACAGGTCTTATACAGTACAAGTCAAAGTTTTATTTATTTATTCATTTATTTATTGCATTTTGATATACAATTGTTTCAGTATCACTAATTGAAAGAAAATTTATTGAACTGCTTTTTCATCTGTGTTAAAAGTCATTTAACCACATAAGTATGCTTCTCTTTCTGGTCACTTTTTACTGTTCCATTGATCAAAGTGTTAATTTCTTAATCAAAACCACATTGTCTTAACTACTATAGATTTACAGTAAGTCTTGAATCAGAAAGTGTAAGTCTTCCAACACTGTACTTTAAAAATCAATTTAGCTATTAACATCCTTTTCATCCTGATATGAAATTTGGAATCAGATTCTTGGTACCTGCAAAATTTCTGGTGGGATTGGATTGAATCTATAAATCAGCATAGGGACAACTAGTATGTCTCCTAAATCATGAATATGATATATTTCTCTATAATTATTTAGATCTTTGATTTCTTTCCTCAGAGTTTTATAGTTTTCAGTATACAGATTCAGTACATAGTCTGTAAAATTCATATCTATGCATTTCTTGTGTGTGGGGGGACTTAAGGAGACTATTATAAGTGGTATTTTTAAAATCATGGGTACTATAGTTAAAAATAACATAGTGTGTATTGGAATATACTGAGAGTAGATTTCGAGTGTTCTCACTATACTAAAAAAAAAAGAAAAGAACTAAACAGAAAAATGTGAGTTGATGGATATATTAATTACCCTGATTGTACTAATCATTTCATAATACATTTACATATCAAACCATCACATTGTACACCTTAAACATACACAATTTTCATTTGTGAATAATATGTCAATAGAGCTGGAGTCCTTTTTTAAAAAAATTCCAATTGTTCATTGCTAGTATATCAACATACAACTGATTTTGGTATATTGACTTCAGTAACCCAGTCCAAACAATTGTCATTCACAAAGAGATAAAGACTTATTTCTTCATTTCCAATAAATTTGCCTTTTATTTCTTATTGTGCCTGGATAAGGCCTAGAGCATAATGTTTAAATGAAATGAAAAGGCAAAAAGATAGGACACTGAAAGATGAACTCCCCAGGTCGGTAGATGTCCAATATGCTTCTCGAGAAGAGTGGAGAAATAACTCTAGAAAGAACAAAGAGATGGAGCCAAAGCAAAAATAACACCCAGTTGTGGGTGTGAGGTCCAATGTTGTTAAGAACAATATTACATAGGAACCTGTTATGTTAGTCCATGAGTTAAGGCAAATTGGAAGTGGACAAACAGGCGATGGCAAGAGTGAACATCAACATTTAGGAAAAGGTGAATTAAAATGGACTGGAATGGGTGAATTTAACTCAGATGACCATTATATCTACTGCTGTGGGCAAGAATCCCTTAGAAGAAATGGAGTAGCCATCATAGGCAATAAAAGAGTCCAAAATTCAGTATTTGGATGCAATCTCAAAAATGACAGAATAATCTCCATTGATTTCCAAGGAAAACCATTCAATATTACAGTAATCCAAGCCTATGCCCAGACCAGTAATGCTGAAGACGCTGAAGTTGAATGGTTCTATGAAGACCTACAAGACCTTCTAGAGATAACACCTAAAAAAATTGTCCTTTTCAGTATAGGGGACTGGAATGCAAAAGTAGAAAGTCAAGAGACACCTGGAGTAACAGGCAAATTTGGACTTGGAGAACAAAACAAAGCAGGGCAAAGGTTAACAGAGTTTTGCCAAGTGAACAGACTGGTCATAGCAAACACCCTCTTCCAACAACACAAGAGAAGACTCTACACATGGACATCACCAGATGGTCCATACCAAAATCAGAATCATTATATTCTTTGCAGCCAAAGATGGAGAAGCTCTATACAGTCAGCAAAACAAGAACAGGAGCTGATTGTGGCTCAGATCATGAACTTCTTATTGCCAAATTCAGAGTTAAATTGAAGAAAGTAGGGAAAACCACGAGACTATTCAGGTATGACCTAAATCAAATCCCTTACAATTATACAGTGGAAGTGACAAATAGATTCAGGGGATTAGATCTGATAGACAGAGTGCCTGAAGAACTATGGACTGAGGTTTGTGACAGGAGGCAGTGATCAAGACCATCCCCAAGAAAAAGAAATGCAAAAAGGCAAAATGATTGTCTGAGAAGGCCTTACAAATAGCTGAGAAAAGAAGAGAAGCTAAAGTCAAAGGAGAAAACAAAAGATATACCAACTTGAAGGCAGAGTTCCAAAGAACAGTACAGAGAAATAAGAAAACCTTCCTCAATGGTCAATGCAAAGAAATTGAGGAAAACAATAGAATGGGAAAGACTAGAGATCTCTTAAAGAAAATTACAGATACCAGGGAAATATTTCATTCAAAGATGGGCACAATGAAGGACATAAATGGTATGGACCTAACAGAAGCAGAAGATATTAAGAGGTGGCAAGAATACACAGAAGAACTATACAAAAAAGTTCTTCTTGACCCAGATAGCCATGATGGTGTGATAATTCACCTAGAGCCAGACATCCTGGAATGTGAAGTCAAGTGGGCCTTAGGAAGCATCACCATGAACAAAGCTAGTGGAGGCTATGGAATTCCAGTTGAGCTATTTCAAATCCTAAAAGATGATGATGTGAAAGTGCTGCACTCAATATGCCAGCATTTGGAAAACTCAGCAGTGGCCACAGGTCTGGAAAAGGTCAGTTTTCATTCCAACCCCAAAGAAAGGCAATGCCAAAGAATGCTCAAACTACTGCACAGTTGCACTCATCTCAGACACTAACAAAGTAATCCTCAAAATTCTCCCAGCTAGGCTTCAACAGTAGGTGAACTGTGAACTTCCAGATGTTCAAGCTGGTTTTAGAAAAGGCAGAGGAATCAGAGATCAAATTGCCAACATCTGTTGGATCATTGAAAAATCACGAGAGATTCAGAAAAAAAAAAAAAATCTACTTCTGTTTTATTTACTATGCCAAAGCCTTTGACTGTGAGGATCAAAACAAACTATGGAAAATTCTTAAAGAGGTGAGAATGCCAAACCACCTGACCTGCCTTCTGAGAAATATGTATGCCAGTCAAGAAGCAACAATTAGAAATGGACATAGAACAGCAGACTGATTCCAAATCAGGAAAGGAGTATGTAAAGGCTGCATATAGTCATCCTGCTTATTTAACTTTATGCAGAGTATATCATGTGAAATCCCAGGCTGTATGAAGCATAAGATGGAATCAAGATTGCTGGGAGAATATCAATAACCTCAGATATGCAGATGACATCACCCTTAAGGCAGAAAGTGAAGAAGAATTAAAGAGCCTCTTGATGAAAGTGAAAGAGGAGAGTGAAAAAGCTGGCTTAAAACTCAACATTCAGAAAACTAAGATCATGGCATCTGGTCCCATCACTTCATGGCAAATAGATGGTAAAATAATGGAAACAGTGGAGGACTTTACTTTTCTGGGTTCCAAAATCACTGCAGATGGTGACTGCAACCATGAAATTAAAAGATGCTTGCTCCTTGGAAGAAAAGCTATGACCAACCTAGACAGCATATTACAAAGCAGAGACATTACTTTGCCAACAAATATCCATCTAGTCAAAGCTATGGTTTTTCCAGTAGTCATGTATTGATGTGAGAGTTGGACTATGAAGAAAGCTGAGCGCTGAAGAATTGATGCTTTTGAACCTTAGTGTTGGAGAAGACTCTTGAGAGTCCCTTGGACTGCAAGGAGACTCAACCAGTCCATCCTATAAGAAATCAATCCTGAATATTCATTGGAAGAGTTGTTCCTGAAGCTGAAACTCCAATACTTTGGCTACCTGATGTGAAGAACCGAGACATTGGAGAAGATCCTGATGCTGGGAAAGATTGAAGGCGGGAGGAGAAGGCGACAACAGAGGATGAGATGGTTGGATGGCATCACTGACTCGATGGACATGAGTTCGAGTAAGCTCTGGAGTTGATGATGGACAGTGAAGCCTGGTGTGCTGCAGTCCATGGCGTCACAAAGTGTTGGACACGACTGAGTGACTGAACAACAACAACGTTACTATCATCATTATAATCGATGGATATTGTATTTTGTCAAATACTTTTTCCTGCATCTATTGAGATAATTGTATAGATATTGTTCTGTTCTTTACATTCTTGATATGGTAAGTTACACTGATTGATTTTCAAAAGTTGAACCAGTATTCTGTTCCTGGAATAAACCCTATTTGGTGGTTATGTATTGCTCTCATATATTTATTTGATTTATAAATATTTTGTTAAAAATTTTGAGTTTGCATTCATTAGGGATGTTTGTGATTTTCTTCCATTGTATTAGGTTTGGAACAGAGTAATAAGTTTGGAAGTATTCCTTCTCTACTTTCATGTTCTAGAAGAGTTTACATAGAATTATTTGCACTTAAATCTTTGTTAGATATTACCAGTGAAGCCATCTGAGCATGGAACTTTCTTTGTGGGAAAGTTTTAAACGATGCATTACATGTCTATATTATTCGGATTCTCTAGCTCTTCTTGATTGAGTTTGTGGAGTTTGTGTCTTTCAAAAAATTGGTCGTTTTATCTAAGTTGCTGAATTTAAAGGTGCAAAGTTTCTTATAGACTATTTCTTTATGATCCGTTTAATGTTTGTAGGGTATATTGTGATGTACTCTTCTTCTTGATACTGGAAATTTGTTTCTTTTGCCTTGGTTAGTTTGACAAGAGGTTTATCACCTTTATTGATCTTCTGAAATAATTAGCTTTTCATTTCACTGACTTTTGTCTATTGTTTTTCTGTCTTCATTTACATTGATTTCTGCTCTTACCATTACTTTCTTTCTGTTTTATTTGGAATTAATTTGGTCTTCTTTTTTTGTTTTTTTAGTTTCTTAAGATGGGAACTTAGATTATTAATCTTTGACCTGTCTCCTTTATAAATTTACTTCTAAATACTACTTTGGCTGCATTCTACAAATTTTGATAGGCTGTATTTTTTAACAGCCTTACTGAAGTATATCTGATGTACAAAAGCTGCACAATATTCAATGTCTACAAATTGATGAGTTTAGCCTTAAACAAAAACCAGTGATACCATTACCATAATCAAAGTTGTCAACATTTCCAACACCCCCCCCAAGAATTTCCTTGTGTTTCATTGTTCATTTGTTCTGTAACAAGAACACTTAAAATGAGACCTACCCTGTTAACAAATTTTTAAGTGCACAACATTGTTGTTGTTGTTCAGTCACTAAGTCATGTCTGACTCTTTGCAACCCAATGGACTGTAGCACATCAGGTTCCTCTGTCCTCTACTATCTTCTGAAGTTTGCTCAAATTCATGTTCATGGTGTACAATACTGTATTGTAAACAATAGGTATAATGATCTAAAACAGATCTCTATAATTTATTCATTTGGCATAACTGACACTAATTACCCATTGAATAACAACTTCCCATTTCCTTTACCCTCCATTCCTGGCAATCACCACTGCATCCTCTGCTTCTGACTATTTTAGATACTTCACTTAAGTGGAATCATGCAGTATTTGTTCTGTGACTAGCTTGTTTCACTTTAATGTCCTTCATGTTCATCCATGTTGTTGCAAATGGCAAAATTTCCTTCTCTTTAAGGACTGAATAACATCCCATTGTATGTATATATTACATTTTATTCATTCATCTGTTGATAGACACTTGGTTATTTCCATATTGTGGCTATTGTGACTATTGCTGCAATAAATATGGGTATGCAGCTATCTCTTCAAGATCCTGATTCTAATACTTTTGGATATAGTTTTCCCTTGCTATCTGCAGGAGATTGGTTCCAGGAACCCCCACAGATAACAAAATCCACGGATGCTCAAGTCCATTATAATTGACTCTCTATATCAACCTATCCCTGGGTTCCACATCGATGAAAACAAAAAGATGATTATATACCCAGATGTGGGATTGCTAAATCATATGGTAATTCTATTTTTATTCTTTTTCAGGAATCTCCATATTGTTTGCCATAGCTGCTGAACATTAATCGATATCCCACCAGCAATGTACAAGGGTTCCAATTTCTCCACAGCTTTGCCAATGCTTTTTATCTTTTGGTTGTTTAATAATAGGCATTCTAACAGGTTTAATACCATAGACACACACAGAAATCAATTAAAAAAAAAAAACACCTTAAACACAAGACCTGAAACTGTAAATCTCCTAGAAGAAAACACAGGGAGAAAGTTTCTGGACACAGGTCTTGGCAATAATTTCTTGGTTATATCACCAAAAGTACAGGCAACAAAAGCAAAAATAGACAAGTGGGATTACATCATACTAAAAAATTCTGCCTAGCAAAGAACAATCAAGTAAATGAAAACACAACCTACAGAATAAAAAAAGATATTTGAAACCATATATCTGGTATGGGTTCATTTTCAAAATATGTAAGGAATTCCTAAAACTCAATAGCAAAAATAACTAATTATCCAATTAAAAGTGAGTAAAGAGCTTAAGCAGATATTTCTCTGAAAAAGACATACAAATGATCAACAGGTATTTGAAAGATGCTCAACATTATTAAGCATCAGGCAAATGCAAAGCAAAACTACGATGATATGATTTATTTTAATCATCATTCAGTTCAAAATACTGATTTTCCCATTTTTGTTTAAAATATTTAAGTATTTTCCTGATCTTTGTTATTGATTTCCAGTTCAGTGTACTTATTTCAACTGTTTTAAGTTCTTTACAATTTGTCTTATGGCCCAGGCAGAATATGATCTATTTTAAAGAATATTCCATGTACATTTTGCAAGGCTGCTGTTGAAAAGGCAGTTCTAATAATGTCAATTAGTTCATGTTGGTTAATAATGTTGCTCAGATTTTCTATACTGATTTTCTGACTACTTGTTCTATCAATTATTGAAAGAGGAATGCTGAATTCCCCAAGTATAATTGTGCACTTGTCTGTTTCAAATTTTAATTGTATTAGTTTTGCTTTATGTATCTTGAAGATTTTTTTAGGCACATGCACAATTAATATTGTTAGTGTCTTTTGGTAAATTGATCCCTTGTTCATTATGTAACATACCCTCTTTATTCCTCATACTATTCCTTGTTCTATATTTTGTCTGACACTGAAGAATATACCTCAGCTTTGTTTTGAATATTCTGTTATTGAATATAATTTTTTATCACTTTACCTTTAACTTATGTCTTCATATATAGTTGTCCTATATGTAAGATACAGCTGAGCTTTAAAAATCCAATATGATGTGCTCTCTTCAGCAGTACATATATTAAAATTGCAATGATACAAAGAAGATTAACATGGCCCCGAGCAAGAATGACATGCAAATTCGTGAAGCATTCCATATTTTTATGGTCAACTCTAATATTATTGACTATAAACCCCCTAACATTTGGATGAGTCATAGTATATGTGGAAAAAGTGTGCTTGTTTGAATGAATGAAATACATTATATGCCAGGTTATAGGCCAGGTTATATGTCAGGTTCTGTTCTATGTACTGGAGATACAGAAGTGGGGAGAAGAATCTCCTGGAACTGATACTATAATAAAGGGATACAGACAATAAAAAATTATATAAGTAAACTATAAAACATCCAGTATGACAATATATCTTTAAGCTAGTGTGTTTAGATCACTTATATTTAATATAATTACTAATATGGATGGATTTAGGCATATTATTTTAATAACTGTTTTCTGTTGGTCCTTCTGACTTTTTGTTCTATTTCCCTTTTCCCAGCTTGTTTTTTGTTATTTGAAAATGTCTTTGGAATAGTTTAATTCATTGGTTTTGGGGGTACATGTCTTTCTATATTTTTGAAGTGCTTTTTTCACTGACTTTGGTCTCTATGATTTGTCATGAGAAATTCATTGTGTGTGTGTTAGTCACTCAGTTGTGTCCTACTCTTTGTGACCCCCTGGACTGTAGCCCACCAGGCTTCTATCTCCAAGGGATTCTCCAGGCAAGAATACTGGAGTGGATTGCCATTCCTTTCTCCAGAGGATCTTCCCACCCCAGGGATCAAACCCTGATCTCCTGCATCACAGCCAGATTCTTCACGATTTGAGCTACAGGAAAGTCTAAAATATGGAACACTTCATGAGTTTGCATGTCATTCTTGCACAGGGAGAAATTCATGGTCATTTTCAAATCTTTGTTTCCCTATATATTTTGTTTTTCTCCAGCTGTTTTCAACACAATAACTTTGATTTTTAGCAATTTGATTATAATATCTGATAATGATTTCCTTTGAGTTTAACTTGTTTCAAGGGATCTTGAATCTGTAAATTTTTATCATGCTTATGTGTTTTGTAGAGTTAATTCACTAGTGCAGTAATTCAGACAAAGTTGTTTTTATTTTTGTTTTCTTTTCTATTTTTTTTTTTTTGGCCTTGTCATGTGACATGTGGAACTTCCCTGCCCAGGGATCAGACCCACATCCCCTGCATTGGAAGTGCAGAGTCTTAACCACTGGACCACCAGGGAAGTCTGGAAGTTTCTTCAAAGGAAGAATTTTAATGACAAAGTCAATTTATTTAATAAAGTGTCCAGTTATTGTATTTCTTCTCAAACAAGATTTGATAATCTCTGTCTTTCAAAGAATATATCCATTTACTTTAGGTGGTTGACTTCATAGGCAGAAAGTTAATGGTCCATTAGTATTTTTTAAGTTTTTTATTTATTTTTAATTGGAGGATAATTTCTTTACAATATTGTGTTGGCTTCTGCCATACAACAACATGAATCAGCCACAAGTACATATAAATCTTCTTCCTCCTGAATCTCCTCCCTATCTCCCACCCCATCCCATGCCTCTAGGTTGTCACAGAGCACTGGGTCGATCTCCCTGTGCCCAAGAGCAGTTTCTCACTGGCTATCTATTTTACACATGGTAGTGTATATATGTCAATGATACTCTTTCAATTCGCCCCATCCTCTCCTTCTCCCACTATGTCTAGTCTGTTCTTCATGTCTGCGTCTCTATTCCTGTCCTGCAAATAGGTTCATTAGTACCATTTTTCTAGATTCCATATATATATATATATATATATGCATTAATATATGAAATTTGTTTTTCTCTTTCTGACTTACTTCCCTCTGTACAACAGATTCTAGGTTCATCCATCTCACTACAACTGACTCAAGAGCATTCCTTTTTACGACTGAGTAATATTCCAAATTTTTTATCTATTCATCTACTAATGGACATCTAGTTTGCTTCCATAGTAGTTTTACATTTGTCTCTAGAATTGAAATTTGTATCTTCTGGGTAATGAGAGTTTGATCTTTTAAAATTTGGGAGAATGCAAAAATTAAGCACAACACCAACAGGCATGGTATCCATGTATGTAGACTTGTTGTTGTTCAGTTCCTCAGTCATGCCCAACTCTTTGAAGCCCCATGGACAGCAGAACACCAGGCTTCCCTGTCCTTCACTATTTCCCAGAGTTTGCTCAAACTCATGTCCATTGAGTTGATGATATAGATGTCTCTGTATAATTTGTTAATGTAAATTTAATGTTGAAAATTAAAGGCTATTATATTACAGCAGAATTCTATTAAAAACTAAGTTGTTAAATAATGTTTTATTTAACAGTTTTATTAAATATGCAATAATGAACTGACACTTTGAACTTTATGAAATTGGAATACAGGCAAAAGAATTACTATGGCAAATCTGTTCTCAGAAGCTCTCACTTTAATCTATCATTTATATTTAATGATTCTCATCTTTACAAATAGCAGTTTTCTATTTAGCTCTTTTATAATTAACTTATTGGAATTTGGAAATATTGCAAAAAAATAAATTTCATTATCTTCTAAGCATGAAGTCAAGTAACAGGCATTGCATCTATTCAAAGACTGTGAAAGGATATTCTTTATTTGTTTATTGGGCTATAACTACTGAAATGCATTGTACACATTTCTTATCTTCCATTTTAATAGAGATATAATTGGCCTCAATCACTAAGATAGACATATGAAAGAGGAAATTTTTAACAACAATCTATATAATTTTCTCAGGACATGAAGAAATTGTACATTGATCTCATTTAAAAACACACTTAAAAATTCTCTACAATTGATGTTAATATTATCCAGTTACATAAAAGTTAAATATATATTCATAGTGACATGGGCACAAATTCCAAGACAATATTTTGTATACATTGTTCATATAAACAGATGAAAAGATATATCTACAATGACATATCTCTATAGCCACATGCAAATGTTCAAAAAATTATTGGCAAGTAGATGTTTGATCTCAGATATTTCATCAATTTTGATAATTTGTTAGCTTTTAAACTCATAACAAAGTAAAAAAGATCAATTTCAAACAGATAACCTGTTGGACAACAGAAGCATAAACAGGGCCTCAACTGGAAAACTGATTTCCTATTTTCTTCAGCTCTACTTACATACAATCATACAGAATATGTGACCATTGTCACATAGCATCTCCCAATGAGTTAAATACTACCTTGATCCATATATATTTGTTGACTAATTTCTATTCCTTTTTACCTTTCTAGCTCCAAGCAAATTGTGCAAGTAAATCATTTCTATCATTCACCAGTTCATGATAGTGTTGCCATTGCCATAAGCCCTGACCACTAACATCTAGTAATTAACATTCTAAATTAAGACTTTTAAATGCAGATTGCATTTTAATTTACTATTGAGGAGAGCTTTATAAAATTTCTCAGAGTTGCACACTGCAAAAGTAATTATTAATGAGTAACTCATTATATCAAAATAATATATCTCTTGAACTTCACTGTACTATGAATTTATCCTTTTTAGTTCTCTCTCAACCTTTTATCATCTACATAACCCTATCCTACTCTTTCCTAACTCTTTCTCACTCTTGGCAAGAGGTTTCATAGGTAATTAAAATTTGTTTTTAAAATATTGAAGCCATATTTATTCACTTAAACTAGATAGTCTTTTAATGTTTTGTGAATCAGATTTACATAGTATATATTAAGACTTAAGGGTAGTTTTACCTAGAAGCAAAGAGATGAATTATTTTATTTTCTTATATTTCAATTTCTGATTTTACTACAAAAACTGCAAAGGCTTTGAGGGTAAAAATATACATCCTATTCTTCAGGGAATTTGGAGAAAGGTTTCTCAAAGCATACTATGTATAACATGTATAGTGTTGAAACAACACACACACACACACACACACTTTTAATTCATCAAACAGTGGAAGCATAAATTTATCCCTACAAATACTTTGAATAGACTAAGAAACTGTATAGTAGTTTAAAAGACTCATGGAGTGCAACTCAGAACTGATAGTCACAGGTAAATTGTTTTTTGTTTTTTTTTTTTCTTTTTCAGGTTCAATGCATGATACTGGATGCTTGGGGCTGGTGCACTGGGACAACCCAGAGGGATGGTATGGGGAGGGAGGAGGGAGGGGGCTTCAGAATGGGGAACATGTGTATACCTGTGGCGGATTCATGATGATGTATGGCAAAACCAATACAATATTGTAAAGTAATTAACCTCCAATTAAAATAAATAAATTCATATTTTAAAAAATAAAAGAGAAAAACAAAAGCAAAAACAAAATCTTTCCTACATTGCCCAAATCTACCTTTGGGTCACTATTTGAGGAACTCTGTCTTAATGTACTTAACTCATTCCATCAAATGTATTTTAATTGTGATTTATAACTATAAAAGAGGAGTTTTGTCACCATACCTGGTAGAAAAGCTCTGTGTGTGAGTGAATACATGAATCTTATGGGTTTTCTTTTCAAGATCATCAATGAAATAAAACCCTCAAATTTAAAAATCTTCATAAAACTTGCAGACCCCTAAGAACATGTTCTAGGAACCCTATGATCTGCAGACTGCAATTTCAGAGACACCACCCTATGTTAAGCCTTTGACTTAAGATAGAAACCTTATCCTATAGCCAAATCATAGATGTATGTATGCTTGAAGAATGGGATAAATAGTAACCCCTAATGATTTTGTTGGCACTGCATTTCTCCTGCATAGTCATATTTCTCACTTGGATATGAAGCACAACAGACTGCTACATAACAAAGTTGCTGCTGGGTATTTAATCACAATTATATTCATTGGTGTTAATCAGACCATATCTGAACATAATGACTATATTATCCAAGGTTTGATCATGACCATGTTCAGCAATTGTTATTTTACCACTAATTTGATTCAGGTAACTTGATAACAATTTGTAAAAATATTCTCAAGGCTATTTAGAAAGTATAGCCTCACCTGTTAATTTTAAGAACACATATTGTTTTAATATATTTTGCAGAGTGAGAAATCAGAGCAAAACTTTTTGCAAAGTAATCCTTTCCTCTCCAAGTCACTGCTCTCAAAAGTTTCCAATATATAAGTGTATCAACACAGACACTTTATTCACTTAAAATGTATTTCTTAAGCATATATTTGCATATTATAGTGGTATTAATGTACTGTGTTCTGAACATGTCTTAATTTTAAAGTGGTCAAGAGAGTCAAAAGAACAATGGTATTTCTGAATAACATCTTTATTGCTTCTCTTTAAAGGTGAGAGTTAGAAAATGGGAAATGGATGGCAAGAATGTTAGTTATTAAAATACAGTTTCCTGAAGAGAACATTAACATAATTTTGACTGCACTTAATACTTTTTATTAATATATTAATTTAATAACATTAAAATTTAATTAATAAATAGAATCATAGATTTTAAAACTAGGTATTATGAAAATTTTGCCCTCATTTCACAGTTGAATAAACAGTGCCAGACGTGATATTTTACTTTGCCTTATAAAAAATGCCTAATGTATATTATAAACACTTTGATGTCTAATTCACTTTATCCAATACTTAGCATACTATAAAACACAAAATTACTAAATAAGTGATTTTGAGGATGATATCAACTTAGATATCAACTAAAGGACTATCTTGACTAATCAGTTTGCTAGGGCTGCTATAACAAAGTATCAAAAACTGGATGGCTTAAACAGAAATTTATTGTTTCATGGTTCTAAAGTCTAGACATCTGTAGTCAAGGTGTTGATAGGTTTGGTTGCTTTTGAGGACAGTGAGGGAAAGATGGGATGTAGGCCTCTCTCCTTGGCTTGTAAATGGCCATCTTCCTATTTACATGGCATTCTCCCTTAATACTGACTAATTTCTTCTCCCAATAACAAGATTAGACACTGGCTTCCTTTGTCAGCCCCAAAGGCCATCAGTTCCTGTATAGACCCTTACCCCTCTGTATCCCAGTTCCCGGAATCTGTGAATATTTTATGCTCCATGGGAAAAGTGAATTAAAGTTGCAGAAGGAATTAAGTCTGACAATCAGTTGACCTTAAAGTAGAGAGATTATCCTAGATTATTTTAGTAGCCCTAGTGTAATCACAGTTATCTTTAAATCTGAAAGATGGAGGCAGAAGAATGTCAGAGTAATGCAATGTGAAAGATGTGATCAGTCATTGCTGACTTTGAAGATGAAAGAGGGCCACGTGCTAAGAAATGTGGAGAGCTCCTAGAAGCTAGAAAAGATGAGGAAATATATTCTTCCTTAGAACTTCCAGAAAAGAAAGCCCTGTTGACATTATGATTTTCACCCAGTGAGACCTGTTTCAGATCATTAACCACCAGAACTGTAAGATAATACATGTGTAGTTTAAAGTCTCTGTGTTTGTAGTAATTTATTACAGAAGCAAATAGAAAACTAATACAGTTCCTCTTGAAGATATTAGTGACAGTGACCCCAATAAAACTATACTCTTTTGTAACACTGTTGACAAGTCAAGTAATTAGGGTAAATAACATTTCAATAGTAAAGTCATTACTATCAACAAAGTAAATGGATTCTTTCAGACTTTTAACAATTTTACCCATCACATAGGTGTAGCTATCTTCTCAATGAGAAAATGCTAACTCTAGAATGGAGCAAAACTGATGCATATTAAACAGATAATACTTTGATTATATATTACTTTGCACCTGTGGAAATGGACAAAAGGAAGTTCACTTTTTTATGATTATCAGTTCTTAAAAGTTTAGGTTGTACAGGAATTCATATTTCATTTTATAACAGTGTTTGTTAGACTTTGACATGCATGGGAATCATGCAGGGATCTTATTAAAATGCAGATTCTGATTCGGTAGGTCTTGGGTGGAGCCAGAAATTCAGCAATATTCTAAGAAATTTCCAAGTGATGCCCATGCTATTACTCCATGGAACACACTTTGAATAGCAAGGATTTAATAGACACAGAAGCACCAAAACTTACCAGAAAAGTAAACTGGTTCCAAATGACAATGAACACTGTTCTCTATACATTAAGAACTCCTAGTTGGTAAAAGAAAAACAAACAAACAAACAAACAAACAAACCTCAAACTGATCTTTGAAGTGAAGTGAAGTCGCTCAGTCGTGTCTGACTCTTTGCGACCCCATGGACTGTAGCCTACCAGACTTCTCTGTCCATGGGATTTTCCAGGCAAGAGTACTGGAATGGGTTGCCATTTCCTTCTCCAGGGGATCATCCGGACCCAGGGATTGAACCCAGGTCTCCCACATTGCAAGCAGACGCTTTACCTTCTGAGCCACCAAGAAGCATCTCTTAAGAATTCACTGGTGATAAGAGTGAGCTTCTAAGTTCTAATTAAAATTATTGACTATTTTCATAACACATGCATTTAAAAAATTTAATAACTTCATGTTGTCTTAGAATAGTGAGGATGAGTCCGAGCTGAACATTCTATACCTAGTGTAATACTGCCCATTAATATAGAATATATTTCTTCTACCACATTTTACAATTACTTAGATCTTTTCCAACTGTTTCTCTGTTGAGTGGATTTCAACACAACAAACAATTGGTTTATGAATGGGAAAAGCTATTCAGAGAATGAGTCTCAGGTAATTACTCTCCTAATTGGCATAGCTATTTCATCCATTTCATACTGTGGAGAAAGGGAAATATATTCCCAACTGAATGCAGAGTTCCAGAGAATAGCAAGGAGAGATTAGACAGCCTTCTTAAGCGAACAATGCAAGAAAGAGAAGAATGCAATAAAATAGGAAAGACTAGAGATCTCTTTAAGAAAACCGGAGATACCAAGGAAATATTTCATGTAAAGATAGGCACAATAAAGGACAAAAACGCAAGGACCTAACAGAAACAGAAGAGATTAAGAAAAGGTGGTAAGAACACACAGAAGAACTGTACAAAAAAAGATCTGCATGACCCAAATAACTACGATGATGTGGTCACTCACCAAGAGCCAGACATGCTGGAGTGTGAAGTCAGAGGGGACTTAGGAATCTTTACTACAAACAAAGCCAGTGGAGGTGATGGAATTCCAGCTGAGCTATTTCAAATCCTAAAAGATGATGCTGTTATAGTGTTGCACTCATTACGTCAGCAAATTTGGAAAACTTGCAGTGGCCTCGGGCTTGGAAAAGCTCAGTTTTCATTCCAATCCCAAAGAAAGGCAATGCCAAAGAGTATTCAAATTACCATATAATTGCACTCATTTCACACGTTAGCAAGGTAATAGTCAAAATCCTTCAAGCTAGGTTTCAGCAGTATGTATACTATGAACTTCCAGATGTACAAGCTGGATTTAGAAAAGGCAGAAGAACCAGAGATCAAATTGCCAAGATACACTGGATCATAGAAAAAGCAAGGGAATTCCAACAACAACAACAAAAATCTACTTCTACTTCATTGACTATACTAAAGCCTTTGACTATGTGGATCACAACAAACTGCAGAATATTCTTAATGAGATGGGAATATCAAACAACATTACCTGTCTCCTTGAGAAACCTGTTTGCAGGTCAGGAAGCAACAGTTAGAACTGGACATGAAAAAATGAACTGGTTCAAAACTGGGAAAGGAAGTATATTGGAAAATATACACTCTTGATGAAGGGTGTATATTGTCACCCTGCTTATTTAACTGATGTGCAGGGTATATCATGTAAAATGCAAGGCTGGATAAAGAACAAGCTGGAATTGAGATTGTGGGGAGAAATATCAACAATCTCAGCTATGCATATGATACTACTTTAATGGCAGAAAGTGAAGAAGAACTAAAAAGCCTCTTGCTGAAGGTGAAAGAGAAGAGTGAAAAAGCTGGCTTAAAACTCAGCATTCAAAAACAAAGATCATGGCACCTGGCCCCATCACTTCATGGCAAATAGATGGGAAAAATGTGGAAACAGTATCAGATTTAATTATCTTGGGCTCCAAAATCAATGTGGATGGTGACTGTAACCACAGAATTAAAAGACGCTTGCTCCTTGGAAAAATAACTATGACAAATCTAGACACTATATCAAAAATCAGAGACATCACTTTGCCAACAAAGGTCTGTATATCAAAGCTATGGTTTTTCCAGTAGTCATGTATGGATGTCAGAGTTAGACTACAAAGAATTAATTCTTTCAAACTGTGGTGCTATATAAGACTCTTGAGAGTCCCTTGGACAACAAGGAGATCAGACTAAAGGAAATCAATTCTGAATATTCATTGGAAGGAATGGTGCTGAAGCTGAAGCTCCAATATTTTGGCCACCTATTGTGAAGGGCTGACTCATTGAAAAATACCCTGCTGCTGGGAAAGACTGAGGGGAAGAGGAGAAGTTGGTGACAGAGAATGAGATGGTTAGATGGCATCACTGACTCAATGGACATGAGTTTAAGCAAACTCCAGGAGATAGTGAAGGACAGGGAAGTCTGGTGTGCTGCAGTCCATGGGGTTGCAAAGAGTCAGACATGACTTAGTGACTAAACAACAACAAGTTCCATCCATAAAACACACAATGGGTAGACCAAGCTAACCAAATAAGAAAGTATAATATATAAAGCAACATATTACTGTAGGAGAAAACATCTAAATCTGTCCTTTCACAAAACTGAGTGAAGAAATACTTTCACCAGTGCTTGGTACTTGACAGTAGGAAATATATATGGGTCTATATGCCTTCTGCCATTGAAGCCACTGGAGTCAAAACAAAGATCCCTTCTCCTAAAACTCGGCCTATCTGTTAAAAAAGTTTCATTTCCACTGAGAGAGAAAGGACTATGTCACAGGCATTCCAGAATCATAAATAGAGATAAGTCTAGAGAAATTTTACACACACACACAATGTTTAAAAACAATAAATGAAGATCAGCCTCACTCTAGCTCTCCAATCTAGAACCTAGTAGTTAAGAGTGAAGCCTCTAGAATGATGCTTGTTTTGAAATATTGGCTCTGCCACTTACTACTTGTATGATTTGGGGCAAGCACCATACACAAATGCTTGTCTGCTTAAGAAAAGTGCCTACACAGGGCATGTAAGTTACATGTTTCCATGGATATTTTAAGAACCTTAAAGCAAATTTCCCCCTGTTTAAAGGGAAGAGAAGCTAAGAAAATATTTTCCTCAATCTTTGCCTCTCTAAAAAACAACACATTTAAAGATTTTAGGGATCAACCCAGTTGGAGATAAATCTCATGAAAAACAATAGGAGACCAAGAAGGTAAGACAGCTGCTGTTGTAAATTTCTTTACAGATGTCAAATGTAAATTATAGCATCTGATTGGCACAAAATAGCATTTGACTGACACAGTATAATGTTAATTTTTCAGCTGCTACGTGCCTGGATCTCTGGTTAATCCAGGCAGTTTAGCTACTTGTTGGCACAAAAATGATTCCATTTGCATAGACAAGTTTCAGTTTATTGTCTTGAAATTTTATGCAGGCTAGAAAGGTCCCAGTTGTTGGTGACAGTTTCTGAATATACTAACCTATCCAGTTCCCTTTGTATGCAGAACATATCCCTCTAGAATTTTCACAGTTTACTTCCAAATCACTATGCTAGATGTAGTGTATTCAGACACCACTAGTTTCATGTTTATCAGACTGTACAGTAAAATCAAAATAAACAATTCAAACATTTTTATCCTGTTGGGGATCACAAAAATACATAAAAACATAAAAAAATACATTACTACAAAAAACATAATTCCCTCTGGGAGTAGAGTTTTTAAAAAGCAGAATTAATTAAATATTTTTTAAAATATTTATAGTTTACTTGACAATAATTTTCAAGTTTACAAGTTATAATAATACCCTTCGAACTGATTTTCATGCCTGTTCCTCAACCTCAAACCTTGAAATGATATTGGGATGGTGCCTCAAAGTGAAGTAGCAAAGTAAAATCTATAAAAAGCCTCTGTATTAAAACACAATCACTTTCATTCAAATAAAATTGAGGTCCATGAAACAATGCAGTTTGAAGCCCAAGGAGTAGGAAAGTGACAGTTGAAATTTTATAAAATAGCAATTATGGAAACCATCACAATGATTAGCTCTGATTCAAGATGAAAACTATCAGTGACAGTCAATGTAAAGCAACAAATGCAAGACAGCTTGCAATAAAAAGACTGAATAATTGGTATATTTAAGAGAAATGCATAAAGCAATGTTATCAAAGAGAAAAAGAGAAATAGGAAAATGTCTTAGTATTTTTATTTTATAATATAATTTTATTTATTTTAATTGGAGGTTAATTACTTTACAATATTGTATTGGTTTTGCCATACATCAACATGAATCCGCCACAGGTATACACGTGTTCCCCATCCTGAACCCTCCTCCTTCTTCCCTCCCCGTACCATCAATTACAGACAGAACCACTTCTGGGATAATGTTCCTTTTGTCTTTTTTAGAGGACAAAATATATTCACAGGCCACCCAATATATAGAGGTATCTCTATTGCATTTTCTTGGACTCATATTCAGGTTTATTCAGTCACTGGAGGGTCTCTTGCTTGACCAATGATGAATAAGTTCCCACATATATACAGTTCTGTATAACTATATTACTTCATTTCCCAAGAAAGTGGAAAACAAAGACCATATAGCAATAGATATTTCAAATAGTCATCCAGGTGCTTTGGATAAAGAAATGCATGGTAGATGGCATGGTACCAACTCTTAAAAACAGATTTAAAATCCAGTTAAGGAATGTAGTCTAACACACACACACACACACACACACACACACACACACAATTAATGCAGGCTATAAGAAAAGTGGTAAATGTAAGAACTGACAGGAGTTCTAGAAAAGGTGAGCTTAACAAGAGTTGGATTATACTTAGGAGGTACTTATGAGAGATGTAACTTAAGCTGAGCTTTCAAAGTGGGTAAGATTTGATTAGACAAAGAGAGCATCATGGGTGAAGGGAGTGGTAGTGGTACAAGGAGTGAAGTTCTGTAGATAGATTATTCAGGGGTCATTAGGGAGAGTTGTGCACTGAGAAATAAAGATAATGTTTCTGTGGTACAATTAAGTCAGATTAGGAAGCTCTTTGCAATCCAAATATATCTCGGCTTTGAACAATAGAAAATAAGGAGCCAATAATATTTTGGTGAAGAAAAATGATTTGTTGAAGAAAGTGCTTAAGCCAATAGCCTGTCAGGATGAATTAGAAGGCTGGCTAGGAGGCTCCTGGAATGGCTGGATGGATGGTGATGAGAGTTTAGACTGCAAACTAAGGGGAAAATGGTAGAAGAGGCTTTCAAAGGAAAACTCACCAGGACTTGATAACCCCTTTACTATGAGAAATGGGGGGGAAATCCAGATTTCTTTATAAAATAGTTAGGAGTTCATGATCAGACCGTAGTGCAGAATTATTAACACCACTATACAATTTATCCACCAAGTACAGAACAAGGGCAGATAGGGAGGATTGTTCCTCATGTTTGCTGAGTAATATAGTCCCTCCCAATGAAGGGAAGTTGGACAGGGGTCTCTCAAAATAAGATTTTACCTTTGTTCTAAAAGTGGCACAAAGGAAGAAGGGAAAAGGACTTAGCATCAAGCCTGAAACAGAGACCAAAGCTTTATAAGAGGCTTTTTCAAGAAGGAAAAAGGAGACAGGTAAGGAGTTTGTTTTGTTTTGTTTTTTGCTTGTTTTTTTTTTTTTGTTTGTTTGTTTTTACACTTTGAGTCTCTCCAAACAGTTTAAATATCAAACATCACTGAGTGGCACACCTAATCAGAGTTCCTTAAAAACTAAAAGTTGGATTCACTTGAATAGTGTTTTCTCCAAATGGTTTCTCATCTCAGTAATTTATATTCCAAATTCCTCTCTGAGTTATTTCCATTATTCTAAATCCGATAAGTGAAGATTAAGAATTTGCCTTCCTAAAATTCTCAGGCCCACCTGGGGCTAGATATGCTCTTTCAAAGTAACTGGTAGATTCTTTCCATCAATTAGCGCTTGAAGCATTACAAGGCCAGTTTACCAACCCTTCCCAAATTCTGCTCAGACAGACCTCAGCCCCACCCCCTCCAGATAAAGGAAAAAGAGCATGCGCAAATTCTAAGCCTATTCTCCTAGCCAGGAACTCCTCACCCACCCACACCCCCACTCCCGCCTCACAAAGGTTGTTATTGCGCAAGCGCAGCACCTTCTGCGCGTTTGAGTAGCGCTGTGCGAAATCTACAATCCAGTGAAATCTAGAAGTGGTAGAATTCACCTCTTTTCTTTCTTCCGAGACAGAGGCGCCACTTCCCCTTACTCTGGGGCCAGAAGCGCGTCCCAAATGTCGCCCTCTCTAGGAGCAAGATCCTTCGCTCTCTGCCAGTGTCTACTGTATCCCTTTCATCAGCTCGTTTTTAACCTCATGCTGCCTCTAGGCTTCACTTGGAGGGTAGAAGCAGTTGGTTTCCCAAAAGCCGCACCAGTCTGTTGGCAGCCTTTTTAGGCCGCTGAACCTCCGTGCCTGGCACTGGGCAGAGCATTAGCTCGGCGCCTTGTTCGCCCTCCTTCACCTTTCACACCCACACATGCAGGGTGCTTACCTCGGGCGTGGTGTGGTCACAGGAAGGAAAGAAGATCCCAGAGATCCCAGATCAAGGCAGCTCTGGGGCAGGCGTATTCAGCGAGATTTTTCCTGGGTCTTCACTGCCTCCTCAGACAATGAAATCAGCGTGTCCGATCATCAATTCTCATCATGATCGTGACGTCACAAAAGACAGCGGCCAATGGGAGCCCGAGATCAGCTCCGGACAGTCCCTGGACTCAGCCCAGAACCCAAGAGTGGGTAGGGGGGAGGAGAGATAGCTGCCTGCAATGGGGCTGCCTCTCCCCGCACATATCAGCTACATCCGAAGCCAGGTCTCTCAGTACCTCTCGCTTCCTGAGTAGAAATGAACGCCCAGCATCCCTGTGACTATAGATGTTATATGCCAGCCATTTGAGCAGGTCCTGCCTTGTCTTCCATGAGATTCGCTTGCAGCAGAATTGTTACATACTGCAAAAATCAAGTGATCACATACAGAAATATATATATATATATATATATATATATATTTTGTGGTCAGTGTTCAATTGACAAATGTATTGAACATTCAGACAAATGTTACTGAAATCAAGGTGCCCATTGAGCCTTTAGAGTTTGTGTATTGTTAAAACAAGCCTAAGAGTGAGTGTATTGGTTTCTGTCTCCCATTGATTCTGGCAACTGAAGAAATTAAAATTATCGTTTCTGTTCACCTAACCTTAATATCTGTTTTGTTGAAAGTTTGAGTAATCACTATTATACCATAACAGAAAAAAAAAAAAAAAACCTCAAGCTGTATGTTACCTTAGTTAACACACTTGATAAACTCCCAAAATATGCTGAGCAATATTGCCACTAGAGATACAGAATTCATTGATCTTCTGCCATTATAGAACTTACCGTTCATACAGTATGACTAGCACATTAAGCTTTCACAACAGACAATAAAGTACATGACCATGTGTTCAGTCATAAAAGACAGACAAGAGTTATGTCATTTAATGACTGAAAGCATCAGTGAAGTGAGATAGTTGTGGAAGCATTCTGTGTTGTATTGAAACGTGAACTGATTGTTGAATGGTGGATAAAAGGATGGAAAACATTGTCTTAAAGGAGAAGAAATAGGCAAAAGTAGGAAAGTATCTATCTATCTATCTATCTATCTACATAGATAGATAGATAGATAGATAGATAGATAGATAGATAGATAGATAGATATGGGAGGTCCATGATGAAATCAGCCTAACAAACAGAGGGCATATTTTGGGAACCAGTGGGAGATATGATAGATTGATACTAAAGCCTTTGAATGTAGGCACATAACTTTGATCTTATTAAAAGCTATTAAGGGCCTTAGGGCAAGGTACCTCAAACTTTTACAGTCAATCTATAGAGCAGTTAAAGTGTTTTTAAAAACAAAAGTCAGATCATGACCAGCTCCAGATTATCCAATGGCCTTCATTCACATATGCTACAAAATACAAATTAACCCCAAGATTGTGATCTGGCTTTTCCCATCTCTCTGGCCTCCTTTCCTGCCACTTTACCACTAACTCAATTTCCAGTCACACAGCCTTTTCTCCATTTCTCACACAAATTAAGCTCCTGACCTCATCAGGGCCCTTGTACTGTTGTTCCCTCTGATCTTTTTAGGACTTAGTCCCTTACTTGATTCACATCTCTGCTCAAATGCAACATCTTTAAAATGTATTAATTATATGTAACTTCTTTAAAATCTAAAGAGGTTACACATCACCATATTTCAAATTGTTATCTTTTCCACACTCCCTATACCTGCTTATATCCTTTCCTTTTTTTTTTACTTTTTTTTTTTAATTTTAAAATCTTTAATTCTTACATGCGTTCCCAAACATGAACCCCTCTCCCACCTCCCTCCCCATAACATCTCTGTGGGTCATCCCCATGCACCAGCCCCAAGCATGCTGTATCCTGCATCAGACATAGACTGGCGATTCAATTGTTACATGATAGTATATCCTTTCCTTTTTAAATTTTTCCTTATAGCACTTATTGCTAACATACTCTCTATATATTTATTGCAAATATAGGCTTCACAAGTGTGAGCATCTTTATTTTATTATTATATCCCTGGCATCTAGAAGAGTTCTGGACACAAAGTAGACAAATCAGTAAGCAGCTTTTGAAAGAATGCCTGAAAGAAGATTTTTAAAGTTATCTGTCAGTCATCAATTTGCTGTTTGAATCAGATTGAGGGTAGCTGATTGTGACAGAGATCAGTTAGATAGTTGTAGTGGTAATCCAGGTTCTGTATGACTTGAGTCTAGATCAGTATGTTAACAGCATAAATGAAGAGAAATAATTGAAGTTGAGATATTTCAAATAAGGAATAATAAGAGTGGAAGTGGAGAATTTAGAGACAAGCTACCTATGACAAGTTAACATATTCATTAAGTACCTACTGCATACCTTGAACTGAAGTGATTTGAGAGAAATTAACAGCTTCCTTACCCTTGAAAAATTTATAAACCAGAGTACAAAAAGAGGGAATTTGTTTGTACTTGATCATTCTTTTCCCCTCATACTTCATATCCAAGACATCAGTAAATTCTGTGTGCTGTACCTTCAAAATATGCTCCAAATATGAGCACTCTTTAGTTCTTTTTTCCTACTATACAAAATACACTATCACTTCTAGCTTGAATAGATACAATACAAAAGCATCTTACATGATTTCCTATAATCTTCTATTGTCCTTCTTTAATACTTTCTCTTAACATCAGTTAAAACATTCTTTACCACGTTGAATCAGATCATATCATTTCCCAGGTTAAAACCCTCCAAATGTTTCCCATTAGAGTAAAAATAAAGTTCTAAATCATTGTTACTACTTAACTGTCACCACTTTTTTCTGCCTTAGTTCACTATGTTGTAACTAAGCCTTTGCCTCCATCACACTTATTTCTGGGAAGTCTGTTCTGTCTTTATATATGTTACATTTGTGCCTTCTTGGAAAACTCTTTCCTCAGATCTCCACATAGCACATTCCTTCACCCAGATTGTCTGCTAAAATTTGCCTCCTCAGATGTATCTTCAGGGACCAATATACTTAAAATAGTATCCCCAACTCAGTCTCTCTCCTCTATCCTCCTGTTGTGCTTTATTTATTTTTTAACTTCACTATAAGAAATCATGTAATTTGCTTACATGCTTATTCTGCTCTTCCCCAAGGGGGTAAGGATTTTATCTTTTTTATTTACTGTTATAACCCCAGTACCTAGAAGGACACCTGGCATGTAGTAAGCATTCAATGAGCCTTTTTGAATGAGCAGATATAGGAAAGTATAGATTGTGTGATTCAATCTAGGCTAAAGTAATAAACATTGAGAAATCAGAGATGTTTCTAGTATCATGACTTATGCATCTATACTACTCTGTTCACAATATATTAATTAAATGTTTATTGAATTTGTATGTGAAAGCAATCTAGGAGGAATATTTAAAGCATATATATTAACCGAGATTTCAAAGATCTCAAAAGACTCAACATACAAATGGAACAAGATCAAGTTTGACAGGGATCAACAGTAAGTATTTCATTTATGTTTGTGAAAGTCAGTTAGAGAAGTAAATGATGGGCAATAAATACTTAAGGTGGGAAATGCTATATTTCAAAATTTCATAAATCCAATATTTTCTAGTATACCATAGATCATAAATAAGATAATTGAGAAAAACTGCATTATGAAAAAACATATAAACCAAGAAAGCTACTAAGGTATCCTGTACCTTGATCAGATCACATTTAGTTGATTGCCTCTTATTTTAAAGGAAATATTCACAGATGGCTGCATCTAGATAAGAGAAATCAAGAATGATGAGGCACCTAAAACAATATCATATGAGGCAAGTTTCCAGAAGTTGAGATTGCTTAATTTAAAGAGAGCAAGATCTGGAGAGAACATATCTTCAAATATTTGAAAGACTACTGATAGACAGAATGCCTGAAGAACTATGGATGGAGGTTTGTGACATGGTACAGGAGGCAGAGACCAAGACCATCCCCAAGAAAAAGAAATGCAAAAAGGGAAAATGGTTGTTTGAGAAGGCCTTATAAATAGTTGATGAAAGAAGAGAAGCTAAATTCAAAGGAGAAAAGGAAAAATATACCCATTTGAATGCAGAGTTGCAAAGAATAGTAAAGAGAGATAAGAAACCCTTTCTCAGTGATCAATGCAAAGAAATAGAGGAAAACAACAGAATGGGAAAGATTAGAGATGTCTTCAAGAAATGTAGAGATACCAAGGGAAAATTTCATGCAACGATGGACTCAATAAAGGACAGAAATGGTATGAGCCTAAAAGAAGCAGAAGATATTAAGAAGAGGTGGCAAGAATACACAGAAGAACTGTACAAAAAAGATCTACATAATCCAGATAACCATGATGGTATGACCACTCACCTAGAGCCAGACATTCTGGAATGTGAAGTCAAGTGGACCTTAGAAAGCATCACTATGAACAAAGCTAGTGCAGGTGATGGAATTCCAGCTGAGCTACTTCAAATCCTAAAAGATGATGCAGTGAAAGTGCTGCAGTCACTATGCCAGCAAGTTTGGAAAACTCAGCAGTGGCCACAGGACTGGAAATAGTCAACTTTCATTCCAACCCCAAAGAAAGGCAATGCCAAAGAATGTTCGAACTACTACACAAGTGCACTCATCTCACACACTAGCAAAGTAATGCTCAAATTTCTCCAAGCTAGGTTTCAACAGTAGGTGACTCGTGAACTTCCAGATGTTCAAGCTGGATGTACAAAAGTCAGAGGAACCAGAGATCAAATTGCCAATATCTGTTGGATCATTGAAAAGCAAGAGAGATCCAGAAAAATGTCTACTTCTACTTTAATGACTACACCAAAGCCTTTGACTATGTAGATAACAAGAAACTGTGGAAAATTCTTGAAGAATTGAGAATATCAGACCACCTGACGTGCCTCCTGAGAAATCTGTATGTAGATCAGGAAGCAACAGTTCGAACTGTACATGAAACAACAGATTGGTTCCAAATCAAGAAAGTAGTATGTCAAGGCCATATTTTGTCATCCTGCTTATTTAACTTATATGCAGAGTACATTATGAAATGCTGGGCTGGAAGAAGCACAAGCTGGAATCAAGATTGCCACTAAAAATATCAATAATCTCAGATATGCAGATGACAACACCCTTATGGCAGATAGTGAAGAAGAACTTAAGAGCCTCTTGATGAAAGTGAAAGAGGAAAGTGAAAATGTTGGTTTAAAACTCAACATTCAGAAAACAAAGATCATGGCATCTGGTCCCATCACTTCATGGGAAATAGATGGGGAAACAGTGGAAACAGTGTCAGACTTTATTTTGGGGGGGCTCCAAAATCACTGCAGATGGTGACTTCAGCCATGAAATTAAAAGACGCTTGCTCCTTGGAAGAAAAGCTATGACCAACCTAGACAGCATATTACAAAGCAAAGGTATTACTTTGCCAACAAATATCTGTCTAGTCAAAGCTATGGTTTTTCCAGTAGTCATGTATGGATGTGAGAGTTGGACTGTGAAGAAAGCTGAGCACCGAAGAATTGATGCTTTTGAACTGTGGTGTTGGAGTAAACTCTTGAGAGTCCCTTGGACCACAAGGAGATCCAACCAGTCAATCCTAAAGGAAATCAATCCTGAATATTCGTTAGAAAGACTGTTGCTGAAGCTGAAACTCCAATACTTTGGCCACCTGATACATTGGGAAAGACCCTGATGCTGGGAAAGATTGAAGGTGGGAGGAGAAGGAGATGACAGAGTATGGGATGGTTGGATGGCATAACTGACACGATGGACATGAGCTTGAGCAAGCTCTGGATGTTGGTGAGAGGCAGGGAAGCCTGGGGTGCTGCAGTCCATGGTGTCGCAAAAAGTCAAATACGGCTGAGTGACTGAACTTAACTGAACTACACTGGGGAAAAGACACATGTTACTTATTGTGTGGTTCTCCAGAATGCAAAACCAAGACCAAAAATATAAATAACTGTAGGAGACAAGAATAATAAAATAAAAGCAGGTACCAGCAAGGGCTGCAAATGAAATTTATAATTCTTGATAAACTGAATGCTATAAGGCATGAGACTCTTGGAACAAGTCCAGAGGGAACAGTTCATAATCTTGAAAACAAGATATGATCCTGGGGTCAGAAAAACGATGAAGGCTGTTTCTCAACTGGCGTCTCAGAGTCATATGTTTATGTATCTGGTGGCAAATCTATAGATAAGAATACTAGCCTTAGTTACTGATTTGTTATTGATTCAGTTCAGTTCAGTCACTCAGTCGTTTCCGACTCTTTGCAACCCCATGCCAGGGTTACCTGTCCATCACCAACTCCCAGAGTTCACTCAAACTCTTGTCAATCAAGTTGGTGATGGCATCCAGCCATCTCATCCTCTGTCGTCCCCTTCTCCTCTTGCCCCCAATACCTCCCAGTATCAGAGTCTTTTCCGATGAGTTGACACTTTGCATGAGGTGACCAAAGTATTGGAGTTTCAGCCTCAGTATCAGTCCTTCCAAAGAACACCGAGGATTAATCTCCTTTAGAATGGACAGGATGGATCTCCTTGCAGTCAAAGGGACTCTCAAGAGTCTTCTCCAACACCACAGTTCAAATACATCAATTTTTTGGTGCTCAGCTTTCTTCACAGCCCAACTCTCACATCCATACGTGACCACTGGAAAAACCACAGCCTTGACTAGACAGACCTTAGTTGGCAAAGTAATATCTGCTTTTTAACATGCTATCTAGGTTGGTCATAACTTTCCTTCCAAGGAGTAAACATCTTTTAATTTCATGGCTGAAATCACCATCTCCAGTGATTTTGGAGCCCCCAAAAATAAAGTCTGACACTGTTCCATTGTTTCCCCATCTATCTCCCGTGAAGTGATGGGACCAGATGCCATGATCTTCATTTTCTGAATGTTGGGCTTTAAACCAACTTTTTCAGTTGCCTCTTTCACTTTCATCAGGAGGCTTTTTAGTTCCTCTTCACTTTCTTCCATAAGGGTGGTGTCATCTGCATATCTGAGGTTATTGATATTTCTCCCAGCAATCTTGATTTCAGCTTGTGCTTCTTCCAGCCCAGCGTTTCTCATGATGTACTCTGCATATAAGTTAAATTAGCAGGGTGACAAAATATAGCCTTGACATACTCCTTTTCCTATTTGGAACCAGTCTGTTGTTCCATGTCCAGTTCTAACTGTTGCTTCCTGACCTGCATATAGGTTTCTCAAGAGGCAGGTCAAGTGGTCTAGTATTCCCATCTCTCTCAAAATTTTCCAGTTTATTGTGATCCACACAGTCAAAGGCTTTGGCATAGTCAATAAAGCGAAAATAGATGTTTTTCTGGAACTCTCTTGCTTTTTCCATGATACAGTGGATGTTGGCAATTTGATCTCTGGCTCCTCTGTCTTTTCTAAAACCAGCTTGAACATCTGGAAGTTTACAGTTCACCTACTGTTGAAGCCTAGCTTGGAGAAATTTGAGCATTACTTTGTCAGTGTGTGAGATGAGTGCAATTGTGCAGTAGTTAGAGCATTCTTTGGCATTGCCTTTCTGTGGGATTGGAATGAAAACTGACCTTTTCCAGTCCTGTGGCCATTGCTGAGTTTTCCAAATTTGCTGGCATATTGAGTACACAATTTTCACAGCATCATCTTTCAGGATTTGAAATAGCTCCACTGGAATTCCATCACCTCCACTAGCTTTGTTCCTAGTGATGCTTCCTAAGGTCCACTTGACTTCACATTCCAGGATGTCTGGCTCTAGGTGAGTGATCACACCATCATGATTATCTTGGTCTTGAAGATCTTTTTTGTACAGTTCTTCTGTGTATTCTTGCCACCTCTTCTTAATATCTTCTGCTTCTGTTAGGTCCATACCAATTCTGTCCTTTATTGAGCCCATCTTTGCATGAAATGTTCCCTCATTATCTCTAATTTTCTTGAAGAGATCTCTAGTCTTTCCTATTCTGTCGTTTTCCTCTATTTCTTTGCATTGATCACTGAGGAAGGTTTTCTTATTTCTCCTTGCTATTCTTTGGAACTCTGCATTCAGATGCTTTTATCTTTCCTTTTCTCCTTTGCTTTTCACTTCCCTTCTTTACACAGCTATTTGTAAGGGCTCCTCAGACAACCATTTTGTTTTTTGCATTCCTTTTTAATGGGGATTATCTGGATCTCTGTCTCCTGTACAATGTCATGTACCTCCATCCATAGTTCATCAGGCACTCTATCTATCAGATCTATTCCCTTAAATCTATTTCTCACTTCCACTGTATAATCGTAAGGGATTTGATTTAGGTCATACCTGAATGGTCTAGTAGTTTTCCCCACTTTCTTCAATTTAAGTCTGAATTTGGCAATAAGTAGTTCATGATCTGAGCCACAGTCAGCTCCCGGTCTTGTTTTTGTTGACTGTATAGAGTTTCTCCATCTTTGGCTGCAAAGAATATAATCAATCTGATTTCGGTGTTAACCATCTGGTGATGTCAATGTGTAAAATCTTCTCTTGTGGTGTTGGAAGAGGGTGTTTGCTATGACCAGTGCATTTTCTTGGCAAAACGCTATTAGCCTTCGCCCTGCTTCATTCTGTATTCCAAGGCCAAATTTGCCTGTTACCCCAGATGTTTCTTGACTTCCTGCTTTTGCATTCCAGTCCCCTATAATGAAAAGAACATCTTTTTGGGGTGTTAGTTCTAAAAGGTCAATAGGTCTTCATAGAACCATTCAACTTCAGCTTCTTCAGCATTACTGGTTGGGCCATAGGCTTGAATTACTGTGATATTGAATGGTTTGCCTTTGAAACGAACAGAGATCATTCTGTCATTTTTGATATTGCATCCGAGTACTACATTTCGGACTCTTTTTTTGACCATGATGATCTTTTCTTAAGTACTCAACAGTTAATGATCATTTTGTTCTTTGGCCCTGAAGGCCACATGAGTTATAGTGTAACTCACTGCATATTCTTTCATGCATGGCTGAAAGTATAATGAAGCTGGCTTGGATTCAGTTTCGGCACCTTCACCTTGGAGTGGTGTTGGTCCCCTGATCCTCGCTTTTCTCTGAATCCTTGTGTCTTGTTTCTCATTCTCTCTCCATATCTTGCTTTTGGAAACCCTGCTTTTCTAGCCAGTCTTGACAACTTACAGGAAGACAATTTTCAGCTTAACATACAATTATTCAAAAATGATAGGGACTGCTTTGTAAAGACAAAGATCTCAATCACTGTGAATATTCTTACATAATGAATATCAGTCAGGAATGAAGAATAATCTGTAATAAGTGACTACTAAAGCTCATTCCAACATAGACCTTTTTGGATCATGTCATATAGGAATTAAGGAAAGACCTTAAAGGTAGATTTGGTCCTTTAGGATTTGATTTAGTGGAACTGAATGGGAAGAAAGCTCTAGATTGGAATACCACCAATAAAAGGTAAATAATCTACTATTCTTCAATAGGTAGCATCTTTTGACAGAAAACAGCAAAATTCTGTAAAGCAATTACCCTTCAATAAAGAACAAAGTAGTTAAAAACAACATTTTCTTGGTGCATTTTGGTCAGTATAGGGTTGCACACACCAAAGAAAATGCTTTTAACTTTCATTTATCATGTTTCAATTTTTCTTACTAGTAAGAAATTTATCTGCCAATTCATTTTAATGAAAGCAATAATTCATTGATGCACGTGAAACCTGACTATTTAAGTCCATAACACAGCTCTAAACAATATGACTTGCTAGGTTAGAAGAACTAGTGTCTAAGCTATTTAAAATCAGGTAAATTTTTCTGGTTGAGCTGATTATCATTAATCTGAAGTTCAATGCTTTGTTTCTAGATTACTTAAGCTCTTTGTCTCTTTCAATTTTTGCTGTGCAACTTTTAGGCATTTTGTAGCTTATGGGCATCTCCAATCAAAGCTGTACACCAAAAATTGGTGAGAACATTAAGTGTTGTCCTTTTAAACTCTCTTAATTCAAAGCATGAAGGATATAACTTAAAAATGAAAGTGAAACATTAAATTTATATGTCCTCAATGGATTTCAATTATCCATGAGTCTTGTTCTTAGTATTTTGGTTAAAGAGATGCTCTTTGAAGGAACTTTTCTCACCTTACTGTAGGGGCAGGTCAAAGTACATTGAAGAGGAAATAATTCTCTGGTGCAAACATTTAGTGGAAAACCCTTGAGAATCATTAGCATATACTGTGATATAATGATCCTGTAAATGACTTCTGCAGAATACTAAATTTCTACTTTATATTTTACATATTAAAGTACTTCATATTATAGAAAAAGTATTAATGAAACTTGTTCACTTAGCAAATTTCCAAAATGAAACTGATTTCTGAGTTACACTGTGTTTTTTGAGATGTAACATATTACTAGTATTCCTGTTTGTTTCTACTTAAACTGAGTATACTTTCCCTGTATCATCACCTGGGAACTTATAGAAAGGCAATTTTGGGGCCCTTTGTACAGATTCAGAAACTCTGAGAGTTGAGCCCAACAACAAGTATTTAGGCAGCCATACATGAAATTCTTATGTAAGAAAAATGTTGAGATTCAATACATTATGATCTAAGTATAAAGGGGATAATGGAGGCAATTTTATTCCACAAACATTTATTTAGCTCCTATTACATGTCAGCCACAGAGAATTTACTAAAACATGAATTTTGTCCACAAAATATTCATGGTCTAGTACAGCATCAAAATAGTGATATAGAGATGGGATGAGAGGATCTAGGCAAATTAGAACTATAAATGTGAGTGATCAGCTTTTGCAGAGTGTAGTTCTATTTCTGATGTCAACAACTGTATTCCTGATATTTCTCTGAATGTTTTCTCTTTTAGTCATACTATTAATGCCAGAAAAAGTGAGAGACCAGAGCCTCAGTTATCTAATTTAGCAGTTATGCAACACAAACTACTAAAACAAACAAACAAACATACAAACAAAATCAACAATGTGCATATATCCATAAAAAGTCCACTTTTAAATATCTCTCTTTAGATGGGACTATGAAATTGATTCATTTCTTTCTCTAATTCCTTACTGAAATTTACCTGTAGAAAGAAAGTGAAAGTGTTAGTCACTCAATCATGTCTGATTCTTTGTGACCTCATGGGCTATAAGCTGTCAGGTTCCTCTGTTCATGGGATTCTCGAGGCAAGAATACTGGAGTGGGTTGACATTCCCTTTTCCAGGGGATTTTTCTGATCCAGGGATTGAACCCAGTTCTCCTGCATTGCCGAACATCTAGGACACCTACATAATTATACTGATCGACTACTGGAAGCCACTTGGACACTGTTTATATAGGAAAGGAAATATACTGCTTTATCAAGGTTAAATTGACTTTCTTTACATTTTAAAGTGGTTTTCAACCACTTGGGGGATTAGGGATGTTTTGCTAATATGACACAGCCTTGGATACTTTCCCCAGAGATGTACACACATACAAATTTGCATGATATTTGCTGTGGGAGGAGACCATGGATTTCCTATAGATCATCTGTGAACTTGCTGGCCTGGTTATACTCTAGCAAATAACTTTCATGGTATGTGCTTTGAGATGATCCATAAAGTGATTTATTTGGTAATGAGTGCTAGTAGTAGCCTGGATAAATTGCCTGGAAAGGGATTAGTTATTTATTTAGCACTATAAAGTGTGGACCATCCAAGAATACCTCAAATCAGTATCCTTTACTAGTTCTCACCCTTTAATCCAACCAGACACCCATAATTTGATTGAAATCATTTCTCTTTTAGTGGAAATAAAAGATCTGAAGTGTTGAATGGGCCAGTAGTCCTCAAGAGATACTTTGTGAATACCTTTGCCCAAGCAAGCAAAATGTGTGAAGAAGTACCCAAATACATGATTTGGTATCTGTTTTATTAAAGAAGATAAAAAATATAATTATTTCAAACCTGCATTTGTAGTACAAGAAGGAAAGGAAGAGTTCTAAAAAATCCACAGTCATTTGACAACCTTTTGAAAAATGACTCTGCACTAAAAATATAAAAGATCAAGATGGCTATTTTTCAGGTAGATCAAATAAAGAAAAAAATCTATTTCATTTTTCACATCATTTGCCATCACTTTTTCTTGATAAAGAATATAAAGCAAAGTGAATCACCTAAGGTCAATGGATCAGTAATTTACTAAATGATATACTTTTGATCAAATAGAGTTGATGAACTTTTGAAAGTGACTATTAATAATCATGTCATTTCCAGGCCTAGGTAGTGGATGAAAGTTGAAGAGCTAAGGATGGGCAATGTGAATTAATGGATCTAAGGGCTGGGTCTAAGTCAAGGTAGAACCAATGATTTGAAACCATGTGAATAAAACAAATTAAGTTCACATAAAATCTCCAATAGTCAGAACCAGATGGTGAGGCCTAAATTGCAGGCAGTTAGAGAAAGCATATCAGACATGTAGCAAAAGTCAGCAGCAAAATTCTTAATCCAGAGGTGCCAGACTTGTTTATAAAAATCAAGAACTCAGTTAAAGAAGATAAGTATCAGAAAGCAGGCAAAATTTTAGGAAAAGAGCATTAAGATCTAAGTTGGCAGGCCAAAGCTGAGCAGATTCAAATACACCCATGGCTGATTCATGTCAATGTATGGCAAAAACCACTACAATATTGTAAAGTAATTAGCCTCCAATTAAGATAAATTAATTATTTTTTAAAGTCAAGCTAAACAAACAAATAAACAAACCCAGAGACTATAAGCAAGATAAACTCAGGCCAGGCCAATTTGCTTTAATAAACAATCAAGAAAGTGAGTGGTTGGAGTTAAGGCAAATCAAGAAATCACAGCCATAAAAGTAGTAGCTTCTGGCAGTTATAATCTGACAATTACACCCAAAGGAAAATATGAAGTGCTTTGGATGTCTTATAAAAATTTATAATAATAACATTTTTCTTTCAAAATTAAATGAGTATCATTGTTCTCATTACAGTAAAATTTCTAAATGACACACAGAAAATTAACTTGGTAAATAAATTTTTCATAACTCATTTTAAAACATATATACTGTTCTATAAAAATGCATTATATTATACAGGCTGTATGAAAATCATTTTATAAGCTTACCTTAAAAAGTTTATTTTTATTGTTTTATTTGTAATTGAAATAATGTTGATTTATAAGCTGCAAGTGTACAACATAGTAATTCAATATTTTTATAGATTACACTCCAATTAAAGTTACAAAATAAAGGGTATATTTCCCTTAGCTGTACAATATATATATTTGTTGCTTACATATTTTATGCATAGTGGTTGGTATCTCTTAATCCTATACCCCTGTTTTGCTGCTTCCCTTTACCTCTCCCCACTGGTAACCATTAGTTTGTTCTTTGCATCTGTGAATCTGTTTCTATTTGGTTATATACATTTTGTGTTGTCTTAGTGCACCCTTCTCGATCGGCCCACTAAGCGCAGGCAGCTGTGACCAGCGCACTAAGTGCGGCTGAGAGGAGCTACCCCACGTCCGAGGTCAGGGGCAGAAGCCGGGAGGACCCCATGCCCAAAGGGCGGCAGCCAAGAGGAGTTACCCCACTTTTGAGGTCAGGAGCAGCGGCTAAGAGTGCGAGGCTGCGATGGTGCAGAAACGGTGGAGAGGAGCTACCCCGTGTCCGAAGCCAAGGGTGGCGGCCGTGAGGAGCCATCCCACGTCCAAGGTCAGGGGCAGTGGTCGAGAGGAGCCACCCCACGCCCGAAGCCAGGGGCGGCGGCCAGGAGGGGCAACCCCAGGTCCAAGGAGTAGTGGGTGCACGAGTGCAGTAGGCTTAGAGAAGCCATCCCATGAGAAGGTCAGGAAGGGCGGTGGTGAGGAGATACCCCTCATCCAAGGTAAGGAGCAGTGGCTGCACCTTGCTGGAGCAGCCGTGAAGAGATACCCCATGCCCAAGGCAAGAGGAACCCAAGTAAGATGGTAGGTGTTTCAAGAGGGCATTAGAGGGCAGACACACTGAAACCATACTCACAGAAAACTAGTCAATCTAATCACACTAGGACCACAGCCTTGTCTAACTCAAAGAAACTAAGTAATGCCTGCAGGGCAACCCAAGACGGGCGGGTGATGGTGGAGAGGTCTGACAGAATGTGGTCTACTGGAGAAGGGAATGGCAAACCACTTCAGTATTCTTGCCTTGAAAACCCCATGAACAGTATGAAAAGGCAAAATGATAGGATACTGAAGAGGAACTCCCCAGGTCAGTAGGTGCCCAACACGCTACTGGAGATCAGTGGAGAAATAACTCTAGAAAGAATGAAGGGATGGAGCGAAAGCAAAAACAACACCCAGCTGTGAATGTGACTGGTGATAGAAGCAAGGTCTGATGCTGTAAAGAGCAATACTGCATCAGTTCAGTTCAGTGGTGCAGTTGTGTCTGGCTCTTTGCGACCCCATGAATCACAGCACGCCAGGCCTCCCTGTCTATCACCAACTCCAGGAGTTCACTCAGACTCACGTCCATTGAGTCCATGATGCCATCCAGCCATCTCATCCTTGGTGTCCCCTTCTCCTCCTGCCCCCAATCCCTCCCAGCATCAGAGTCTTTTCCAATGAGTCAACTCTTCACATGAGGTGGCTGAAGTACTGGAATTTCAGCTTAAGCATCATTCTTTCCAAAGAAATCCCAGGGTGGATCTCCTTCAGAATGGACTGGTTGGATATCCTTGCAGTCCAAGGGGCTCTCAAGAGTCTTCTCCAACACCACAGTTCAAAAGCATCAATTCTTCGGCGCTCAGCCTTCTTCACAGTCCAACTCTCACATCCATACATGACCATTTGAAAAACGATAGCCTTGACTAGACGGACCTTAGTCGGCAAAGTAATGTCTCTGCTTTTGAATATGCTCTCTACCTTGGTCATAACTTTTCTTCCAAGGAGTAAGCGTCTTTTAATTTCATGGCTGCAGTCATCATCTGCAGTGATTCTGGAGCCCAAAAAAATAAAGTCTGACATTGTTTCCACTGTTTCCCCATCTATTTCTCATGAAGTGATGGGACCGGATGCCATGATCTTCGTTTTCTGAATGTTGAGCTTTAGGCAAACTTTTTCACTCTCCTCTTTCATGTTCATCAAGAGGAACCTGGAATGTCAGGTTCATGAATCAAGGCAAATTAGAAGTGGTCAAACAAGAGATGGCAAGGGTGAACGTCGACATTCTAGGAATCAGCAACTAAAATGCACTGGAATGGGTGAATTTAACTCAGATGACCATTATATCCACTAATGTGGGCAGGAATCCCTCAGAAGAAATGGAGTAGCCATCACAGTCAACAAAAGAGTCCAAAATGCAGTACTTGGATACACTCTCAAAAACGAGAGAATGATCTCTGTTCGTCTTCAAGGCAAACCATTCAATATCACAGTTATCCAAGTCTATGCCCCAACTAGTAACGCTGAAGAAGCTGAAGTTGAACAGTTCTATGAAGACCTACAAGACCTTTTAGAACTAACACCCCAAAAAGATGTCTTTTTCATCATACGCAACTGGAATGCAAAAGTATGAAGTCAAGAAACACCTGCAGTAACAGGCAAATTTGGCCTTGGAATGCAGAATGAAGCAGGGCAAAGACTAATAGAGTTTTGCCAAGAAAATGCACTGGTCATAGCAAACACCCTCTTCCAACAACACAAGAGAAGACTCTACACATGGACATTACCAAATGGTCAACACCGAAATCAGATTGAGTATATTCTTTGCAGCCAAAGATGGAGAAGCTCTATACAGTCAACAAAAACAAGACCAGGACCTGACTGTGGTTCAGATCATGAACTCCTTATTACCAAATTCAGAATCTAATTGAAGAAAGCAGGAAAAACTGCTAGACCATTCAGGTATGATCTAAATCAAATACCTTTTGATTATACAATGGAAGTGAGAAATAGATTTAAGGGACTAGATCTGATAGATACAGTGCCTGATGAACCGTGGAATGAGGTTTGTGACATTGTACAGGAGACAGGGATCAAGACCATCCCCATGGAAAAGAAAAGCAAAAAAGCAAAATGGCTGTCTGGGGAGGCCTTACAAATAGCTGTGAAAAGAAGAGAAGCGAAAAGCAAAGGAGAAATGAAAGATATAAGCATCTGAATGCAGAGTTCCAAAGAATAGCAAGAAGAGATAAGAAAGCCTTCCTCAGTGATCAATGCAAAGAAATAGACGAAGAGAACAGAATGGGAAAGACTAGAGATCTCTTCTAGAAATGTAGAGATATCAAGGGAACACATCCTGCAAAGATAGGCTTGATAAAGGACAGACATGGTATGGACCTAACAGAACCAGAAGATATTAAGAAGAGATGGCAAGAATACACAGAAGAACTGTACAAAAAAGATCTTCATGACCCAGATAATCACAATGGTGTGATCATTCATCTAGAGCCAGACATCCTGGAACGTGAAGTCAAGTGGGCCTTGAAAAGCATCACTACGAACAAAGCTAGTGGAGGTGATGGAATTCCAGTGGAGCTATTTCAAATCCTGAAAGATGATGCTGTGAAAGTGCTGCACTCAATATGCCTGCAAATTTGGAAAACTCAGCAGTGGCCACAGGACTGGAAAAAGTCAGTTTTCATTCCAATCCCAAAGAAAGGCAATGCCAAAGAATGCTCTAACTACCGCACAATTGCACTCATCTCACATGTTGGTAAAGTAATGCTCAAAATTCTCCAAGCCAGATTTCAGCAATACGTGAACCACGAACTTCCAGATGTTCAAGCTGGTTTTAGGAAAGTCAGAGGAACCAGAGATCAAATTGCCAACATCCACTGTATCATGGAAAAAGCAAGAGAATTCCAGAATGACATCTATTTCTGCTTTATTGACTATGCCAAAGCCTTTGACTGTGTGGATCACAATAAACTGTGGAAAATTCTGAGAGAGATGGGAATACCAGACCACCTGACCTGCCTCTTAAGAAATCTGTATGCATGTCAGGAAGCAACAGTTAGAACTGGACATGGAACAACTGGCTGTTTCCAAACAGGAAAAGAAGTACGTCAAGGCTGTATATTGTCAGCCTGCTTATTTAACATATATACAGAGTACATCATGAGAAACCCTGGACTGGAAGAAACACAAGTCTAATCAAGATTGCTGGGAGAAATATCACTAACCTGAGATATGCAGATGACACCACCCTTATGGCAGAAAGTGAAGAGGACCTAAAGAGCCTCTTGATGAAAGTGAAAGAGGAGAGTGCAACAGTTGGCTTAAAGCTCAACATTCAGAAAACGAAAATCATGGCATCCGATCCCATCACTTCATAGGAAATAGGTGATGAAACAGTGGAAACAGTGTCAGACCTTATTTTCCTGGGCTCCAAAATCACTGCAGATGGTGATTGCAGCCATGAAATTAAAAGACACTTACTCTTTGGAAGAAAAGTTATGACCAACCTAGATAGCTTATTCAAAAGCAGAGACTTTACTTTGCCAACTAAGGTCCATCTAGTCAAGGCTATAGTTTTTCCAGTAGTCATGCATGGATGTTAGAGTTGGACTGTGAAGAAGGCTGAGCGCCGAAGAAGTGATGCTTTTGAACTGTGGTGTTGGAGAAGACCCTTGAGAGCTCCTTGGACTGCAAGGATATCCAACCAGTCCATTCTGAAAGAGATCCACCCTGGGATTTCTTTGGAAAGAATGATGCTAAAGCTGAAATTCCAGTACTTTGGCCACCTCATGCGAAGAGTTCTCATTGAAAAAGACTTTGATGCTGGGAGGGATTGGGGGCAGGAGGAGAAGGTGACGACAGAAGATGAGATGGCTGGATGGCATCACTGACTCGATGGACGTGAATCTGAGTGAACTCCTGGAGTTGGTGATGGACAGGGAGGCCTGGCGTGCTGTGATTCATGGGGTCGCAAATATTCGGACACAAGTGAGCTACTGAACTGAACTTAACTGGTGTTTAATTTATTTTTTATATTCTACATATAACTGGTAACACAGACTTTTTGTCTTTCTCTGACTTATCTCACTAAGCATTATACTCTCTAGTTCCATCCACACTGTTACAAATGATAGAATTAAACTATTATGGCTGAGTAGGTTTTCACTGTGTGTGTGTGTGTGTGTGTGTATATATATATATATATATATATATATATATATATATATATATATATATATATATATATATAAGATATACCATACTTCTACCATTCATTTGTTGATGGACCCTTTAGGTTGTTTCCATATCTTGACAATTGTAAATAATTCTCCTATGAATTATTATGGTGCACGCATTTTCTAATTAATGTTTTCCTTTTCTTTGGATGTATACCTAAGTGTGAATGTATACCTAGGAGTGGAATTGCTGAATGATATAGTAGTTCTGTTTTAGTTTTTACAAGAAACTCCATACAGTTTTCCTTAGTTGCTGCACCAGTTCACTAATCTGTGGGCTTACCAGGTGGCTCAGCAGTAAAGAATCTGTCTGCAATGCAGACAATGCAGGGAGGTCCCAGGTTCAGTCCCTTGGTCGGGAACAGAGGAGCATGAACAGAGGAGCCTCCCAGGCTATATAGTCCATTAGGTCTCTCTCTCTTTCTCTCTTTTTTTGCTTTTATTTCTTTTGCTTTAGGAGACAGATCCAAAAAAAACATTGCCTCGATTTCTGTCAAAAGATGTTCTACCTATGTTCTTTTCTAAGATTTCATTTTTTCTAGTTTTACATTTAGATCTTTAATCCACATCGAGTTCATTTTTCCACATCGTGTGAGGAAATGGTCTAACATCATTCTTTTACATGTAGCTATCCAGTTTTCCCAAGAGCACTTATTGAAGACGCTGTCTCTTCTCTGTTGTATATTCTTGTCTCCTTTATGGTAATTAATTGACCTTAAATGCATAGGTTTACTCCTGAGCTCTCTATTTTGTTCGTTTGGTCTAGGTGTCTGTTTTTGTGACAGTACTAAGCTGTTTTGATTACTGCAGCTTTGTAATATAGCCTAAATTCAGGCAATGTGGTACTTACAAATTTGTTTTTCCTCGAGGTTTTTCAGGCAATTCAGGGTCTCTTGTGGTTGCATATAAATATTAGGATTATTTTTCTAGTTCTGGGGAAAACATCGTAGGTATTTTGATAGTGATTACATTAAATCTGCAGATTGCTTTAGGTAATATGACCATTTTAACAAGATTAATTATTCAAAACCAAGAATGCAAGAATATCTTTCCATTTCTTTTTATCATTTTCAAATTCCTTCATTGATGTATTACTGTTTTCAGAATATATGTATTTCACCTCCTTGGTGAGGTTTATTCCTAGGTATTTCATTCTTTTTGATAGTTTTATCACTTATCTAAATAATAATAATTTCCTCTTATATTTCAAATTTTTACACTTAAAATTGCATTTCCAAAATGTTTTTCTGTTCTTTTTTCAGATTTAAAGTATATATATATATACACATACACCTTTTGATATATGCATTCCTTTGGTAATAGTAAAGTAAATAGCAAATTCTTTGGGAAAAAAAGAGGATGAAAAACAGTCCCACTTCAGCAAATTGTAACTTTAATATACTCCATACTGCATAGGTTTTTCTCATTCACTTTTACAGTCTTTGTTCTTTGTTGTTTATAGCTTGCACGTTATGTTGCAAACATAAATCTATTTTTTATTAAAATGGTTGGAGTTGGGAAGACATGTAGCAATAATAAGTGCCTTTAGCTAATTCTATAATTTTTTTATGTTCAAAAAGTAAACATCTGAAGTCCTAAGGCTCATTCATTGCATAATAATGTTTGAGAGAAAATCGAGTGTTTAGTTTGTTTTACATATGAAATTATGCATGTGTGGAAGTGAAAATTTATAATGACTTTGTGAATGTTTAGGGAGAATAATATTAACAAAAGAGATGGTGAATGCAGCTTGTTAATGTATGCCTTTTATTTCTTTTTCTTGTCTGATTTCTTGGAAGTGGAAAGAGTGAGTGTCCATGTCTTGCTTCTGATTTTAGAGGAAAGACTTTCAGCTTTTCACCATTGAGTATGATGTTAGCTGTGGATTTTACATAAATGCTCATTATTATTTTGAGATACAGTCCATCTAATCCCACTTGGATAAGAGTATTTTTCATGAATAGATGTCAAAATTTATCAAATGCTTTTCTGTGTCTGTTGAGATGCTCATGTAATCTTTTTCCTTCTTTTGTCAATGCTGTGGTGTACCACATTGATTGAGGAAATTTGTTCATTTTATTTATTTATTTATTTTTACAAAAGACATGCAGCATGTGAGATCTTGGTTCCCTGAGCAGCGATCAAATGCATGCCCTTGCACTGGAAGTGGGGAGTCACCAATGAGTCACCGGGTAAGTTCTGAGAAATTTTACTCTTAATATTATTCCCTCAATACAAACTCCCAGCTTGCTTCAGATAGGTGTTATGTTGTCAAGAGTCACATCCCTTTTTTGAGCACTGTATCTGAGTTTACTTTTTTTTTTAATCACCTCAAATTTATTTGGTGACACAATGCATAGAAAGTGAAATTTAATGAGCTTGTTTGAGTTATGATGTTATATAACCATTTCCCCTGAGCTGGTATGATACATGAGAGCTTTCTTTCTGTAGGTTCCAAAAATCTAAGTTGACAGTGTTAGCAGATTCTATAGTTTAACAGATTTCTAATTAGGATTCATCAATTTAGTCTAAGAGTCATTTTTTTTAACATTTACATATTCAACTGGCAATCTAGCCTAAGGTTATACATAGCTGGTGCTTATGGTAGCCTACCACTATTTTGTTTGTCACAGCCAAAGCTTTAGTGTTAAAATCTTGTGTAGCAATTTCAGAAGCACATTTATTTGCATCTTTAAAACATGGGGAATCTGCTACATTGAATAAATAGCAGCTTCAATGAATCTGCCATTTTAATTTCTTTAAGTTTTAAGTATTAACTTAGAGTCTTTTATATCCCTACTCATTTATATCCTTCTTCTTGTCCTCAAAAGTATTATATCCAAAGAAATTTGATAATTAGAAAACTAGATACATTATTCTTCTAAGTGGATGAATAAAAACAGTTGAATGTTGGCATCTACTAGCATTTGCTCAGGACAACTGATTATATGCATGCTTTCTCAATTTTCACACTTTGGTAACTTCAAGTTAGCTATGGTGGAGGTCATAACATGATGAAAATTAGCAAACAGTACAAATCAGGATTTCCCTTTACCAGAGAGTTACTTTAAGTATTTACCAGCACACTGAGCGTATAGGAAAAGGAAAATATGAGGACAGTGTATGGAGAAGTTCAGTTCAGTTCACTCATTCAGTTGTGTCTGACTCTTTGCAACCCCATGGACTGCAGCACTCCAGGCTTCCCTGTCCATCACCAACTCCCAGAGCTTGCTCAAACTTATGTCCTTGGAGTCAGCTACGGCATCCAACCATCTCATCCTCTGTTGTCCCCTTCTCCTCCTGCTTTCAGTCTTTCCTAGCATCAGGGTCTTTTCCAGTGAGTCAGTTCTTTGCATCAGGTGGACAAAGTATTGTAATTTCAGCTTCAGCATCCGTCCTTCCAATGAATATTCCGGACTGATTTCATTTAGGATTGATTTCCTTGGAGTCCAAGGGCTCTCAAGAGTCTTCTCCAATACCACAGTTCAAAAAACATCAGTTCTTCAGCAGTCACCTTTCTTATAGTCCAGCTCTCACATCCATACATGACTACTGGAAAAACCATAGCTTTGACTAGATGGGCCTTTGATGGCAAAGTAATGTCTCTGCTTTTTAATATGTTAAGTTGGTCATAGCTTTTCTTCGAAGGAACAAGTGTCTTTTAATTTCATGTCTGCAGTCACTATCAGCAGTGATTTTAGAGCCCCCCCCAAAATAAAGTCTCTCACTGTTTCCATTATTTCCCCATCTATTTGCCATGAAATGATGGGACCAGATGTCATTCGTTTTTTGAATGTTGAGTTTTAAGTCAGCTTTCTCACTCTCCTCTTTCACTTCATCAAGAGGATCTTCAGTTCCTCTTCACTTTCTGCCATAAGGGTGTTGTCATCCACCTATCTGAAGTTATTGATATTTTTCCCAGCAATCTTGATTCCAGCTTGTTTTTCATTCAGCCCAGCGTTTCCCATGATGTACTCTGCATATAAGTTAAATATGCAGGGTGATAATATACAGGCTTGACATACTCCTTTCTGAATTTACGGAAAAATAATATGGGGAAGTAGCTTGAGACTAATTGGGAGGGATTATTAACTTACTTTCATTACTATTAAAATGTGAGATACAGCTGAAAACTGAACCTATGTTTGGAAGAAGCGAAAACATTGCATTCTATTTGTGCTTGCAAATTAATTTTTCTAATTTAAAATAGAATAACTTTTCTAGCAAGTGAATTGAATATAATTAATTTTTTGAATATTGTTATTGAGTAGCTAAGTTATTTGATAATAATGTATTATCTTGAGGTATAATAATATACCTCAAGTTTTACCTCTAGCTTGAGAGTCCCCTGGACTGCAAGGAGATCCAACCAATCCATTCTGAAGGAGATCAGCCCTGGGATTTCTTTGGAAGGAATGATGCTAAAGCTGAAACTCCAGTATTTTGGCCACCTCATGCAAAGAGTTGACTCATTGGAAAGGACTCTGATGCTGGGAGGGATTGGGGGCAGGAGGAGAAGGGGACGACAGAGGATGAGATGGCTGGATGGCATCACTGACTCGATGGATGTGAGTGAGTGAACTCCGGGAGTTGGTAATGGACAGGGAGGCCTGGCGTGCTGCAATTCATGGGGTCGCAAAGAGTCGGACATGACTGAGCGAATAAACTGAACTGAACTGATAAAAAAAAAGAATTATACACATTCCTAAATAATGTGAAACCTGGGATAGCGAGTATATCTTCAAAGGAAGTTGATTTGAGAGAGGTAAATTGAAAAGGATGTTGGTCAAAATAATTTTAAATTTAAGCTCAGTTCAGTTCAGTCGCTCAGTCGTGTTCGACTCTTTGTGACTCCATGAATCGCAGCACACCAGGCCTCCATGTCCATCACCAACTCCCAGAGTTCACTCAGACTCACGTTCATCTAGTCCGTGATGCCATCTAGCCATCTCATCCTGGTCCTGGCAAAAAGAAAGTGAAAGTGAAAGTGAAGTCACTCAGTCCTGTCTGACTCTTTGCAACCCCATGGACTGTAGCCTTTCAGGCTCCTCCGTCCATGGGATTTTCCAGGCAAAAGTGCTGGAGTGGATTGCCATTTCCTTCCCAGGGGATCTTCCCAACCCAGGAATCAAACCTGGGTCTCCCACATTACAGGCAGATGCTTTATTGTCTGAGCCACCAGGGAAGCCAGGTCCTGGCAGGGCCTGCATCAGATGGGTCAGAACTGTGAGTGATAGTGAAAAGCAAGAGCTGGAACTAAGTGATAAGAAATGGAAGCAAGGACTGCAAAAACAGAGTTGGATGTTGAAATAATGTATAAAATAATATGAAACTAAAGTTAACTTGCTTGTCTGAAGTGAGTGTTAAGATTGAAACAGGCCAGAACTCTTTTAGAGATACATGACTTAGATCTATTTGTTAATCAGTGCCTTTATTAGTGAGGCTGCCCTGGATATGCTGAACAAACTCACCTGGAGATAATGGCCAATAATCTCAAATCTTAAATATAATTTCTACTTGGACAAACATCATCATTAGTAGTATAATACTGTGGAAGATAATTGTTTAATATAACTTAGAACAGGAATCACAAGCATTCAAGTCAATTCTCCTGTTTCTAAATAAACCTGTTCCTTAGTAATATTTCAGTAATAATTTTAATTTGTGTATTTGTTGTTCAGTCTCTAACTTGTGTCCAACTCTTTGTGACCCCATGGACTGTAGCACACCAGGCTCCCCTGTCCTTCACTATCTCCTGCAGTTTGCTCAAATTCATTATCATTGAATCTGTTATGCTATTTGACCATCTCATCCTATGCCACCCTCTTGTCCTTTTGCTTTCAATCTTTCCCAGCATTGGGATATTTTCCAATGAGTTGAGTCTTTGCATCAGGTGACCAAAGTATTAGAGCCTCAGCTTCAGATCAGTCCTTCCAATAAATATTCAGGGTTGATTTCCTTTAAGATTGACTGGTTTGATTTCCTTGCAGTTCAACAGACTCTCAAGAGTCTTTTCCAGCACCATAATTCAAAAGCATCAATTATTGCACATTCAGTCTTTTCATGGTCCAATTCTTACACCAGTACATGGTCATGACTACTGGAAAAAGTATAGCTTTGACTATACAGACCTTTGTTGGCAAAGTGATGTTTCTGCTTCTTAATAAACTGTTTCAGTTTGTCAAGGCTTTCCTTCCAAGGACCAAGCATCTTTTAATTTCATGACTGCAGTCACCATCTGCAGTGATTTTGAAGCCCAAGAAAATAAAATCTGTCACTGCTTCCACTTTTTCCTTATTTCCCATGAAGTGATAGGACCAAATGCCATTGTCTTAGTTTTTTTAATGTTGAGTTTCAAGCAAGCCTTTTCTCTCTCCTCTTTTACCTTCTTCAAGAGACTCTTTGTGTGTGCTGTGCTTAGTCATTTCAGTCGTGTCCGACTTTTAAGACCCTATGGACAGCTGCCTGAATGGTCTAGTGGTTTTCCCTACTTTCTTCAATTTAAGTATGAATTTGGTAATAAGGAGTTCCTGATCTGAGCCACAGTCAGCTCCTGGTCTTGTTTTTGTTGACTGTATAGAGCTTCTCCATCTTTGGCTGCAAAGAATGTAATCAGTCTGATTTCGGTGTTGACCATCTGGTGATATTCATGTGTAGAGTCTTCTCTTGTGGTGTTGGAAGAGGCTGTTTGCTATGACCAGTGCAGTTCCTTGGAAAAAATCTATTAGTCTTTGCTCTGCTTCATTCTGCATTCCAAGGCCAAATTTGCCTGTTACTCCAGGCGTCTCTTGACTTCTTACTTTTGCATGCCAGTCCCCTCTAATGAAAAGGACATATTTTTTTGGTGTTAGTTCTAAAAGGTCTTGTAGGGCTTCATAGAACCGTTCAACTTCAGCTTCTTCAGTATTACTGGTTAGGGCATAGACTTGGATTGCTGTGATATTGAATGGTTTGCCTTGGAAATGAACAGAGATCATTCTGTTGTTTTTGAGATTGCCTCCAAGTACTGCATTTTGGACTCTTTTGTTGACCATGATGGCTACTCCATTTCTTCTGAAGGATTACTGCCCACATTAGTGGGTATAATGGTCATCTGAGTTAAATTAACCCATTCCAGTCCATTTTAGTTCGCTGATTGCTAGAAGGTCAAAGTTCACTCTTGCCATCTCTTATTTGACCACTTGCAATTTGCCTTGATTCATGGACCTCCTGACATTCCAAGTTCCTAGACAATATTTTTATTTACAGCATTGGACCTTGATTCTATCACCAGTAACATCAAAAACTGGGTATTGTTTTTGCATTGGCTCGATCCCTTCATTCTTTCTGGAGTTATTTCTCCACTGATCTCCAGTAGCATATTGGGCACCTACTGGCCTGGGAAGTTCCTCTTTCAGTATTCTATCATTTTGCCTTTTCATACTGTTCATGGGGTTCTCAAGGAAAGAACACTGAAGTGGTTTGCCATTCCCTTCTCCAGTGGACCATATTATGTCAGATCATGAACTCCTTATTGCCAAATTCAGATTTTATTGAAGAAAGTAGGGAAAAACCACTAGACCATTCAGGTAGGACCTATCAAGTCCTTTATGATTATACCGTGGAAGTTAGAAATAGATTTAAAGGACTAGATCTGATAGAGTGCCTGATGAACTGAGGTTCATGACATTGTACAGGAGACAGGGATCAAGACCATACCCATGGAAAAGAAATGCAAAAAAGCAAAATGACTGTCTGGGGAAGCCTTACAAATAGCTGTGAAAAGAAGAGAAGTGAAAAGCAAAGGAGAAAATTAAATATATAAGCATCTGACTGCAGAGTTCCAAAGAATAGCAAGAAGAGATAAGAAAGCCTTCCTCAGCAATCATTGCAAAAAAAATAGAGGAAAACAACAGAATGGGAAAGACCAGAGATCTCTTCAAGAAAATTAGAGATACCAAGGGAACATTTCATGCAAAGATGGGCTTGATAAAGGACAGAAATGGTATGGACCTAACAGAAGCAAAAGATATTAAGAAGAGGTGGCAAGAATACACAGAAGAACTGTACAAAAAAGATCTTCAAGACCAAGATAATCATGATGGTGTGATCACTCGTCTAGAGCCAGATATCCTGGAATGTGAAGTCACGTGGGCCTTAGAAATTATCACTACGAACAAAGCTAGTGGAGGTGATGGAATTCCAGTGGAGCTATTTCAAATCCTGAAAGATGATGCTGTGAAAGTGCTGTACTCAATATGCCAGCAAATTTGGAAAGCTCAGCAGTGGCTGCAGGAATGGAAAAGGTCAGTTTACATTCCAATCTCAAAGAAAGGCAATGCCAAAGATTGCTCAAACTACCGCACAATTGCACTCATCTCACATGCTATTAAGGTAATTCTCAAAATTCTCCAAGCCAGGCTTCAGCAATATGTGAACTATGAACTTCCTGATGTTCATGCTGGTTTTAGAAAAGGCAGAAGAACCAGAGATCAAATTGCCAACATCCACTGGATCATGGAAAAAGCAAGAGAGTTCCAGAATGACATCTATTTCTGCTTTATTGACTATGCCAAAGCCTTTGACTGTGTGGATCATGATAAACTGCAGAAAATTCTGAAAGAGATGGGAATACCAGACCACCTGACCTGCCTCTTGAGAAACCTATATGCAGGTCAGGAAGCAACAGTTAGAACTAGACATAGAACAAAAGACTGGTTCCAAATAGGAAAAGGAGTACATCAAGGCTGTACATTGTCACTGTGCGTTTTAACTTGTATGCAGAGTACATCATGAGAAACGCTGGGCTGGAAGAAGCACAAGCTGGAATCAAGATTGCTGGGAGAAATATCAATAACCTCAGATATGCTGATGACACCACCCTCATGGCAGAAAGTGAAGAGGAACTAAAGAGCCTCTTGATGAAAGTGAAAGAGGAGAGTGAAAAATTTGGCTTAAAGCTCAACATTCAGAAAGCGAAGATCATGGCATCCGGTCCCATCACTTCATGGCAAATAGATGGGGAAACAGTGGAAACAGTGTCAGACTTAACTTTTTTGGGCTCCAAAATCACTGCAGATGGTGACTGCAACCATGAAATTAAAAGACGCTTACTCCTTGGAAGAAAAGTTATGACCAACCTAGATAGTATATTCAAAAGCAGAGTCATTACTTTGCCAACAAAGGTCCATCTGGTCAAGGCTATGGTTTTTCCAGTGGTCATGTATGGATGTGAGCATTGGACTGTGAAGAAAGCTGAGCGCCAAAGAATTGATGCATTTGAACTGTGGTGTTGGAGAAGACTCGAACTGCAAGGAGACCCAACCAGCCCATTCTGAAGGAGATCAGCCCTGGGATTTCCTTGGAGGGAATGATGCTAAAGCTGCAGCTCCAGTACTATGGCCACCTCATGCGAAGAGTTGACTCTTTGGAAAGGACTCTGATCCTGGGAGGGATTGGGGGCAGGAGGAGAAGGTGATGACAGAGGATGAAATGTCTGGATGGCATCATTGACTCGATGGACGTGAGTCTGAGTGAACTCCAGGAGTTAGTGATGGACAGGGAGGCCTGATGTGCTGCGATTCATGGGGTCACAAAGAGTCCAACACGACTGAGCGACTGAACTGAACTGAACTGAACTGGACTGTTGGCAACAGGCTCCTCTGTCCTTGGGAGTCTCCAAGCAAGAATACTGGAGTGGATTTCATGCCCTCCTCCAAGGGATCTTGCCGACCCAGAATCAAACCTGTTTCTCATACATCTCCTGCATTGGCAGTCATGTCCATTACCACTAGGGCTACCTGGCAAGCCCAAAAGGCTCTTTAGTTCTTCTTTATTTTCTGCCATTAAAGTGGTATCATCTGCATATCTTAGGTTGTTGATATTTCTCCTGGCAATCTTGATTTCAGCTTGTTATTCATCCAGCCTGGCATTTCACATGATGTACTCTGCATGTGTATGTCATGAGCAATAAACTATGAGAACTCAGCATACATGAATCGTTTAGCGTAGTAATCAAATAAATCTTACAAAGCCTTTTAAAATTCAAATATGACCTACATTTATAAAGCTCCCACAATATTGAACATCATCCTGGATATGTTCCCATATGTCATCTCATTCAGTCTTCAGAAGAGGAGAGAGTTAAGTCTGTTTTACAAATAAGAATATTAAATATGAATAATCATTATTTTACTGAAGACAATAAAGCAAAAGTTGCAGCATTTTATTAAAAATGATCTTAATTAGCATGAGTTTTGTATCATCAAACAGAGGTTTTAGATTTTTTAAAATATAACCATTACTTACAAAAAACAAAGCCCACATTTTCCTGTTTTGGGTTGTATTTGTTTCCTTTTGCTCATATCACACAGAGTGATTGTAATACTCTTATTGAATGATAGTTTCATATCAGATACTAAATAAATTATTTACTATATTCTCTCACTTAAGCTCTACAACAGTGTTGAGGTATTATTAGCCTTATTTTCAGAGGAGGAATCTAGTCTCAGAGACGTTAAGCTTCAACATTTGTAAATAATAAATCCTGGATTAAACCTTACTCTCACCTGACTCCAAAGTCCATCATTTATAAGCATTTTCTTATATTGCCTCTGTGCTTATGTGATATTCATATTCTTTTTTAACAAAAAATACCATTGGGGAAATCTGATTATGGACTGGGTAATAGATGATACCAACAAATAATTTTCATTTTATTAGGGATGAAGTTAATAGTGATTATGTAAGAAAATGCTCATTCTTAAAGGAGATACATACAGAAGTATGTAGCAGTGAAAAGATGTGACATGTGGGCTTCAGTTTGTAATATTTCAGCCAAAGAATGGTTTATATAAAGCGAATTTAGAAAAAAAAAAAAAGGACAACTGTTAAATCTGAGTTATGGCTGTATGGGGGCTTCACCATTATTCCATCTTTACATTTGTGTATATGTAACATTTTCATAATTATTCTTTTTAAAGAAGTCATGAGCCTAATGTCTTCAAGCATTCTGTGGCCCTCAGTTCCACGTCAATGGCCAAGGGATTAGGTTCTCATGTTCTTATCTGCCTCGTGCCTTCTATCTACAGGGTCATACACAGCAGAAGCAGCAGATACACACTCCAAATTTGATACCGGGAATGAGCTACTTTAGGTCTTGGGTGCCAAAAGGTATTGAAAATAATAGAAATTCATAACTACATAAAGTTATATTACACGTTCAGTATGTCCTGTCCACTCAAAAAGAGTCATGCTCCCTGCTGGCATTCTCATAACACCTTAAACAGACTTAATTTACCACATACAACTTATCACTATATAATATTGTATTATATATTTACATGGTAATTGTTAATGTGCTTTTCTTTCCCCACTATACTCTAAGTTCCATGAGGGACAGGATCTTGTCTGACTTGTTCACATTTACATTCCAAGAAGCTGGACACATAGTAGGAACTCAATAAATATTTTCTGAATGAAAGAAAAATGAATAAAGGACTAGCTTCAGTCATCTGTGAATTTCTGTCACTAGGCAAAAAAACAATACATGAAATCCATTACTGTATGTTCACGCTAAGTTGTTTCAATCATGCCCTACTCTTTGTGATGCTATGGATTGTAGCCCACCAGGTTCCTCTGTCCATGGGGATTCTCTAGGCAAAAATACTGGAGATGGATGTCATGCCCTTCTCTGTGGGATCTTCCCTACCCAGGGATCCCACCTCTGTCTCTTATGTATCCTCTGTTGGTAAGCGGTTTCTTTACCACTAGTGACACCTGGGAAGCCCTCATTACTCTATCAGTTCAGTACAGTTCAGTCACTCAGTCATGTCCGACTCTTTGCGACCCCATGAATCACAGCAAGCCAGGCCTCCCTGTCCATTACCAACTCCAGGAGTCTACTCAAACTCATGTCCATAGAGTCGGTGATGCCATCCAGCCATCTCATCCTCTGTCGTCCCCTTCTCCTCCTGACCCAATCCCTCCGAGCATAAGAGTATTTTCTAATGAGTCAACTCTTCACATGAGGTGGCCAAAGTACTAGAGTTTCAGCTTTAGCATCAGTCCTTCCAATGATCACCCAGGACTATTCTTCTTTAGAATGGACTGGTTGGATCTCCTTGCAGTCCAAGGGACTCTCAAGAGTCTTCTCCAACACCACAGTTCAAATGCATCAATTCTTTGGCACTCAGCTTTCTTCACAGTCCAACTCTCACATCCATAGATGACTACTGGAAAAAACATAGCCTTGGCTAGGTGGACCTTTGTTGGCAAACTGATATCTCTGCTTTTCAATATACTATCTAGGTTGGTCATAACTTTCCTTCCAAGGAGTAAGCATTTTTTAATTTCATGTCTGCAATCATTACTGCATGCTCAAGTATAAATAAGTTGGGAGCTCAGGAAGAGGTAGCTTTCCTGTGATGGCCAGATGATGGTGGTACAATATTTTCAGGTTTCCAGGGTCTGTAGATGGCTTGAACAATACAGTACCAAATCCCTGTCTAAAGAAAGATTAAGAAAATAAGGATCTCTAATAATCATCAGTCTTGGCTAAGGACATTGAATCATACCATTAAAGGCTTTAGAATCTCAGAATGTCTGAAATCTCCAGAATTACTTCAGGCCACTGGAAAAAAGTTGGTAAGAAGGACCCAGGTATCTTGCTTCTCAGACAGGTAAGATCCGTACTCAGTATTCATTGATGTATATTTGTTACCTGGGTCTGGGGTGGGACTGATGCCTTGCTTCAGCTTTGTTCATCTTGCCTTAGAGTAAGGAGAAAAGAAAAAGAAACAATTTCTTACACTGCTACCCTATGCTCTGGAAAATTTTAATGCTGAAGTATATTTTAACAATAGCAGGTGAGCCCCTTTATTGGATTAGGGGTAAAGGGAGAGAACAGATGGGCAGTAAGACCATGAAAGGGATAGATTAAGAAGGGTAGATATTATAGAGAGAAAAGGTGGAAGCAAAGACAGATTTTGCCTACTTCTCAATTTGGAGTGTGAGTATTTGAGCTATCAAATTTTAAGGAAGAATCAAATTTTCAATAATTTATAAATACCTTAAGAAAGTTACATGTCATTTGAAGAGCTAGAATGGTAATAGAATATATTACATGTTTTATAAGGATGGAGTGAACACACTAGCAAAACACTTGTGAAATTCCTTATATATGTGAAGAAACTGTTAGATCATGTGGAAATAGGGTTACATTTACTTTTTTTTAAGTAATCAATATACAAATTTAGTGAGTGCTGAGGTGATATAATGGAAATTATTCAGTTTTAAAATCCATGTTTTATCAATGAAGACATTTTTAATCTTAATTACAACATATGTTAAATAGTAAACTTCTTTACAAACCACAACTTTATAAAAAGCAACACAATACCTTGACAAAAGATGAAAGGCAAGAATATTATAGGCACCTTAAATATGTGGTCAAGGAATTTCTAGAAATAAGAACAATTTATCTGATGTAATAGTATGCTCATTATGTCTTGCCCACCCTATCATCCTATTTTTTAAAAAGGCGAATCTTAGATCCAGGAAAATGTTCTTACATAGGGAAGAACAACTGGGACAGGGTGGGGGACTACAAACTCCTATCACATGTAGATTGCTGAAATACTGCAAATGTCCCAAGGACCATGAATTTGGATACCACGTGAACTGTGGTTAAGCTTATTCATGTAAATTTTCCAAGCTACAGAGCAAGATTAATGTTGGTTACACACAATCCTTAGAGAAATTATATGCATAAATCTCTCCATTACCACTACTACTATCATCCAGTCACCCTCTGTATTATACTCCCAAGTAATAGAAATAATGATAATGATTAAGGCAAAATAGAGTCCTCAAAGACATAGGCACCTCAGACTTCCTTAATCTGAGCATTGGCCTAAAGGAACAAGAGTGGCCTAGAGGCTAATACATATTTTGACTCAGCTTGCTTTAACATTTTAATGTGTATATTTTTAATATAAACCTGGAGAAGTCTATTTCCAGCATTATGGTCAGAAACATGAAAGGTCTCTTACTACTGTACACTTAGAATGGTGGTAAAATAACAACATCCTTTGTAAATGCATAGGTGAGCTTGCAAAAGAGTAAAGGAATGACTTACATTTTAATAATGAAAAATATTCTCACCAAACATTCCTGAGAAAACAAATTAAGATATTAGTAAATCTCCTACATACGAACAAGTTCCATTCTGAGAGCACATTTGTAAATCCAGTTCTATTTGTAAGTCCAACAAAGTTAGCCTAGGTACCTAAGTAACACAATCAGCTATATAGTACTGCACTGTAATAGGTTTATAATATTTTTCACACAAATAATGCATGAAAAAACAAGCAGACACAAACAACAACAAAAATAAACATTTAAATCTTATAGTACAGTACCTTGAAAAGTACAGTGGTACAGTACAACAGCTGGCATACAGGTGCTGGCATCAAGTGAGCATGCAAGAAGAGATACTGACTGGAGGAAGGAAGGGGGTGAGGGATGGCAGAGATGAAGGATCATCAGCAACGGGAGGAGGGCAAGCTGCAATTTCACCCATGCCTTATGTTGATGGCACAGGTTCTGGTTCCTAGCTGGACTAAATTCTACCTGTTCTCTAAAAAAAAAAAATTCCATTGATGTCTAGGTAATAGTTTATTTTTTCCCATCATACTTGGCACAGTAACACTGGATTGCATTTGGAATGGCTGCTGCAACCTTCGTGTTCCATTCTACTTTAGGGTCCTATGCTTCAAAAACTAACAGTGCCTCCTCAAATAAAGAAACCGCCTTGTCATTTCCTGCATTGTAAATCTCTTTGGCTCTTCAGTTACTTCTTCCTCTTGTTTTTCTTCATCCTTTCTCTGAGCCTCCAATTCCATCAAGACTTCATTAGTTCACTCCCCGTGTTGCTCAGCAAAGAGCTTAGTGAAGTCATCCTCTTGCAGATCTAGCTCCAGCTTCTCTCTGAAGGTCACTAAGTTGCTGAAGACTTATTTGAACTCATCAACCTTCTTTAAATCCATAAAAATCATGAACAAATGGCAGGCAAGGTTTCTTCCACACCCTATTCACAGTGATGGCTATAACCTCATACCAAGCAAAGTCAGTGTTTTTTATGGCCTTGTAGATGTTATAGTCCTTCCAAAATTTTCACAGGATTGTCACTTGCCTTTACTGCCTGACAAAAAGTGTGAGGTAAATAATGTTTCTTGAAAGTCGCTATAACTCCTTGGTCCATAAGTTAGATGAGCGACATAATATTCAGTGGCAAATGCACTACTTTGACGTTGGGATGAAAGTCATCTATGAATGGAAGGTGGCCCAGGGCATTGTCAAGCAGGAAAAGAATGTTGAATGGAATGTCCTTCTCCAAGCAACATTCCCATGCCTCTGGGATAAAGTAGTGGAAAAATCTGTCCTGGAAAATACCCTGTGTAACACAGGCTTTATAGTTACTCTTACATACAACAGGAAGAGAGCCTTTGGCTACGATTTAAGGGCTCTTGGGTTCTCTGAATGATAAATTAAGAGAGGTTCCAGCTTCATACTGCCAGAAGCATTGCTGTCAAACAACAGTGTTAGGTTATCTTTTGCTGCTTTATAGTCTTTTCCTCCATCATCTTTTCCTCCTTACTGATGCAATGTTGGTCTGGCATCCTCTACCAGTGCAGTCCTGCCTCATCCACACTAAAAAGTATTCTGAAAAATATGCACCCTCATCAATAATTTCTTGAAGCATTTAAGGAAATTCCCAGGCAGCTACTGTATCTGTACTCACTGCCTTGTCAGTTACTTTTACATTGTGGAGGTTGCCTCTAGCCTTGAACTAATGAAATCAGCCATGGCTGGCATTAAATGATGTGCCCTCTGATTCTTTACCATGTTTATTCTTCAAGTCTTCACAAAGGCTTTTAGTTTTCTCTTAAATCAGCATTAAGCTGAGAGAAAGACTTGATGCTGATGTTTATCCTGCATCCACATACTGAGAAGTTTCTTCATATCCTACATCACTTTGCCACACTTCTTCAACATTATGGTGACATCATTGACACAGTAGACTTCACAGCTTCTTAGAATAGTGCCAATGGTTGAATGATTCATGTTATAGGAATGAGTGATGTCTGCCAACTTGTCACCTTACTCCACTCTCTCAATTAATTTTACTTATGATTCCATTGTTATTACTTGGCACTTCTCAGCAGTACCAGCTACATCAAGCTGCTTTTCTGCTTGCAACCAAACAACCGGGGCTTGAAATATAGATATTGTGCTCAGTTCAGTTCAGTAGCTCAGTCGTGTCCGACTCTGCAACTCCATGAATTGCAGCACGCCAGGCCTCCCTGTCCATCACCAACTCCTGGAGTTCACTCAGACTCACATCCATCGAGTCAGTGATGCCATCCAGCCATCTCGCCCTCTGTCATCCACTTCTCCTCCTGCCCCCAATCCCTCCCAGCATCAAAGTCTTTTCCAATTAGGCAACTCTTTGCATGAGGTGGCCAAAGTACTGGAGTTTCAGCTTTAGCATCATTCCTTCCAAAGAAATCCCAGGGCTGATCTCCTTCAGAATGGACTGGTTGGATCTCCTTGCAGTCCAAGGGACTCTCAAGAGTCTTCTCCAATACCACAGTTCAAATGCATCAATTCTTTGGCACTCAACCTTCTTCACAGTCCAATTCTCATATTCATACATGACCACAGGGAAAGCCATAGCCTTGACTAGACAGACCTTAGTCGGCAAAGTAATGTCTCTGCTTTTGAATATGCTATCTAGATTGGTTATAACTTTTCTTCCAAGGAGTAAGCGTCTTTTAATTTCATGGCTGCAATCACCATCTGCAGTGATTTTGGAGCCCCCCCAAAAATAAGGTCTGATACTGTTTCCACTGTTTCCCCATCTATTTCCCATGAAGTGATGGGACCGGATGCCATGAACTTCATTTTCTGAATGTTGAGCTTTAACCCAACTTTTTCACTCTCCTCTTTCACTTTCATCAAGAGCCTTTTTAGTTCCTCTTCATTTTCTGCCATAAGGGTGGTGTCATCTGCGTATCTCAGGTTAGTGATATTTCTCCCGGCAATCGTGATTCCAGCTTGTGTTTCTTCCAGCCCAGCATTTCTCATGATGTACTCTGCATATAAGTTAAATAGGCAGGTTGACAATATACAGCCTTGACATACTCCTTTTTCTATTTGAAACCACTCTGTTGTTCCATGTCCAGTTCTAACTGTTGCTTCCTGACCTGCATACAAATCACTCAAGAAGCAGTTCAGGGGTCTGGTATTCCCATCTCTTTCAGAATTTTCCACAGTTTATTGTGATCCACACAGTCAAAGGCTTTGGCATAGTCAATAAAACAGAAGTAGATGTTTTCTGGAACTCTCTTGCTTTTTCCATGATCCAGCAGATGTTGGCGATGTGATCTCTGGTTACTCTGCCTTTTCTAAAACCAGCTTGAACATCAGGAACTTCATGGTTCATGTATTGCTGAAGCCTGGCTTGGAGAATTTTGAGCATTACTTTACTAGCATGTGACATGAATGCAATTGTGTGATAGTTTGAGCATTCTTTGGCATTGCTTTTCTTTGGGATTGGAATGAAAACTGACCTTTTCCAGTCCTGTGGCCAGTGCTGAGCTTTCCAAATTTGCTGGCATATTGACTGCAGCACATTCAAAGCATCATCTTTCAGGATTTGAAATAGCTCCACTGGAATGCCATCACCTCCACTAGCTTTGTTCGTAGTGATAATTTCTAAGGCCCACGTGACTTCACATTCCAGGATATCTGGCTCTAGATGAGTGATCACACCATCATGATTATCTTGATCTTGAAGATCTTTTTTGTACAGTTCTTCTGTGTATTCTTGCCACCTCTTCTTAATATCTTCTGCTTCTGTTAGGTCCATATCATTTCTGTCCTTTATCGAGCCCATCTTTGCATGAAATATTCCCTTGGTATCTCTAATTTTCTTGAAGAGATCTCTAGTCTTACCCATTCTGTTCTTTGCCTCTATTTCTTTGCACTGATCGCTGAGGAAGGCTTTCTTATCTCTTCTTGCTATTCTTTGAAACTTTGCATTCAGATGCTTATATCTTTCCTTTTCTCCTTTGCTTTTTGCCTCTCTTCTTTTCACAGCTATTTGTAAGGCCTCCCCAGACAGCCATTTTGCTCTTTTGCATTTCTTTTCTATGGGATGGTCTTGATCTCTGTCTCCTGTACAATGTCATGAACCTCATTCCATAGTTCATCAGGCACTCTATCTATCAGACCTAGGCCCTTAAATCTATTTCTCACTTCCACTGTGTAATCATAAGGGATTTGCTTTAGGTCATATCTGAATGGTCTAGTGGTTTTCCCTACTTTCTTCAATTTAAGTCTGAATTTGGTAATAAGGAGTTCATGATCTGAGCCACAGTGAGCTCTTGGTCTCGTTTTTGTTGACTGTATAGAGCTTCTCCATCTTTGGCTGCAAAGAATATACTCAATCTGATTTCAGTGTTGACCATCTGGTGATGTCCATGTGTAGAGTCTTCTCTTGTGTTGTTGAAAGAGGGTGTTTGCTATGACCAGTGCATTTTCTTGGCAAAACTCTATTAGTCTTTGCCCTGCTTCATTCTGCATTCCAAGGCCAAATTTGCCTGTTACTGCAGGTGTCTCTTGACTTCCTACTTTTGCATTCCAGTCTCCTATAATGAAAAAGACATCTTTTTTGGGTGTTAGTTCTAAAAGGTCTTGTAGGTCTTCATAGAACCGTTCAACTTTAGCTTCTTCAGCGTTACTAGTTGGGGCATAGATTTGGATTACTGTGATATTGAATGGTTTGCCTTGGAGACGAACAGAGATCATTCTGTCGTTTTTGAGAGTGTATCCAAGTACTGCATTTCGGACTCTTTTGTTGACCGTGATGGCTACTCCATTTCTTCTGAGGGATTCCTGCCCACAGTAGTAGATACAATGGTCATCTGAGTTAAATTCACCCATTCCAGTCCATTTTAGTTCGCTGATTCCTAGAATGTCGATGTTCACTCTTGCCATCTCCTGTTTGACCACTTCCAATTTGCCTTGTTTCATGGACCTGACATTCCAGGTTCCTATGCAATATTGCTCTTTACAGCATTGGACCTTTTGTCTATCACCAATCACATCCACAGCTGGGTATTGTTTTTGCTTTGGCTCCATCCCTTCATTCTTTCTGGTGTTATTTCTCCACTGATCTCCAGCAGCATATTGGTCACCTACTAACCTGGGGAATTCCTCTTTCAGTATGCTATCATTTAGCCTTTTCATACTGTTTATGGGGTTCTCAAGGCAAGAATACTGAAGTGGTTTGCCATTCCCTCCTCCAGTGGACCACATTCTGTCAGACCTCTCCACCACGACCTGCCCATCTTGGGTTGCCCCACAGGCATGGCTTAGTTTCATTGAGTTAAACAAGTCTGTGGTCCTAGTGTGATTAGATCGACCAGATTTCTGTGAGTATGGTTTCAGTGTGTCTGCCCTCTGATGCCCTCTTGCAACACCTACTATCTTACTTGGGTTTCTCTTACCTTGGGCATGAGGTATCTCTTCACGGCTGCTCCAGCACTCTATGTAGTACTGAACAGTAAAGTACACAAAAGCACAGGCCGTTGTAGAGGATGAACTCCATGACAATGTCCACCATATACATGAACTACACATGATTGGACAAGCAAACGTATGTTCACATCTTTGAGAGTTCACAACTTGAATATTAATACATAGGAGATTTACTGTACTGGATAAAATATCTCTTTTGTTAAAAAATCTCTTTATAAACAACAAAAAATGAAAACATAGTTTGGTAGTTATAGATAAAATTTGAAGGAAAAGTCAGAATCCACAGAGATCATTACCCAAGCTATTTTGACCCTGAGATCATTTGGCAAACTAGAAAAAAATTTAAATTTGGAAGATGAGTCCTCAAAATATAGACCCTCAGTGTACTCAGGGTAAAAGTAAAACATAAGTACTTTATTTTGCTGCAGAAATATACATCACCTCTATCAACCTGAACACCTCAAGTTGTGAATTTAGTTCAATAAGGGAAAAGAACTTTAGGATTCCTAGGTATTCAAAGCAGAGGAAAATTCTTGCTGGATAAAGTCACTTTCATTCTAGACCTCAAGTTATTTCCACAGTTAATTGTTCAAGGGCCAATAAGCAACACACAATGAATATATTAAGAACCCAGATACCAAAAGAAAAACTAGTGGGAAAAAAAATAGCACACAAAAAATCCTTCAAATATAATATCTGAGGAAATACCTTTAAACTAAGTGGTTACTAGGGTTAAATAATTAAAGGGAGAATATTAACTATTTTGGAGGGAATAAGAAACTATAAAAAGTGGTTCAGCATCTTCTGGTTCAAGATGGCAGAATAGAAGGACGTGTGCTCATCCACTTCTGTGAGATAACCAATTTTACACCTAGCTATTGAACAACAATTGGCAGAAAAATGCTGAAACTCACCAAAAAAAGATATCCCATGTCCAAAGAAAAATAAGAAGCCACAGCAAGATGGTAGGAGGGGTGCAATCTTGCTAAAATCAAACCCCATGCCCACCGTGTGGGTGACTCACAAACTGGAGAAAAGATAATACCAACGATGTTCTCCCACTGTTGTGAAGGTTCTGAGCCCCATATCAGGCTTCCAGCAAAGGGACTGGGAATCCCCAGGGAATGTAACCTTAAAGGTCAGGGGAATTTGATTATAGAATTTCCACAGGACTGGGACAAACAGAAATTCCACTCTTGGAGGGCACAAGCAAAATCTTGCATGCACCAAGACCAGAGAAAAGAAATAGTGAACTCACAGAGACTGAACCAAAGCTACTTGCTAGTGTTGGAGGGTCTCTTGTGGAGGTGTGTTTCAGCAGGGGCTCACCATGGGAACAGGGGCACTGTCAGCAGCAGTCCTGGGATGTCTCCCTTGGAGGTCTCTCTTGGAGGTCACCATTAACCCTACCATAGAGCCTATAGACCTCAGGGCTGGGTCCAAAAGAAAAAACTGAAGTCACTCAGTCGTGTCTGACTCTTTGCAATTCCATAGACTGTAGCCTACTAGGCTCACTTCCCATGGAATTTTCCAGGCAAGAACACTGGAGAGGGTTGCCATTTCCTTCTCCAGGGGATCTTTCCAACCCAGGAATTGAACTCAGGTCTCCTGCATTGTAGGCAGACACTTTTACCATCTGAGCCACCAAGGAAGTCTCCTGGTCCAGGGCTGGGTCACCTCAGGCCAAACTACAAGGGAGGGACTGCAACCACACCCATCAGCAAATAATTGTATTAAAGCTTTAGTGATCAACAGCAAGACCCAGTTATTCTCAGTGCCAGTCTCTTCCATCAGGAAGCTTACACAAGCTTCTTAGCCTCCTCCATCAGAGGGCAGACAGAAAAAAATGAGAAGAACAATAGTCCCACAATTACCAAAACAAAACCACATTGTAGAAAGTTAATTGGGATGAAAAACAGAGAGTTAGGTCCCAGATGAAGGGACAAGATAAAACCCCAGAGAAACAACTAAATGAAGTTAAGCAACATTCCAGAAAAATAATTCAGAATAATGGTAGTGAAGATGATGCAGGATCTTGGGGAAACAGTGGAGGAGATGCAAGAAATGTTTACCAAAGACCTACAAGAACTAAAGGACAAACAAAAGAGATGAATAATACACTAGAAGGAATTAATAGCAGACTAACTGAGGCAGGAAAACAGATAAATGACCTAGAGGACAGAATGGTAGAAATCACTCCCACAGAACATAATATAGAAAAAGAATGTAAAGAAATGAAGACAGCCTAAGAGACCTCTGGGACAACATTAAACACACCAACATTTCCATTATAGGCATTCCAGAAGGAGAAAAGAGAGAGAGAAGGAACCTGAGAAAAATATTTGAAGAGATAATAGCTGAAAACTTCCCAAATATAGTAAAAGAAATATTCAACCAAGTCCATTAAGCACAGAGAGTTCCAGGCAGGGTAAACCCAAGAAAGAACACATTGAGACACATGGTAATCAAAATGTCAAAATTAAATACAAAGATAAAATATTAAAAGCAACAAAGGAAAAAAGACATACATGGGAACTCCCATCAGGCTATCAGCGATTTCTCAACAGAAGCTCTACAAGCCAGAGGGAATGGCATGATATATTTAAAGTGATGAAAGGGAAGAAACTTCAATCAAGAATATTCTACCCAGCAAGACTTTCATTCAGATTTGACAGAGAAACCATAATCTTTATAGACCAGCAAAAATTAACAGAATTCAACACCATCAAATTAGCTTTAAAACAAAAGCTAAAGGAACTTCTCTAGGCAGGAAACACAAGGGAATGAAAAGAACTACAGAAAACAAACCTAAAACAATTAAGAAAAAAATAATAGAATCATACATATTAATAATTACCTTAAATATGAATGGATTAAATGCACCAACCAAAAGACATAGACTGGATGGGCAGATGAAAACATGTGCATGTATGCACTTTCACTTACCACATCACTTTACTTGACTCCAAAATTGTGTGTAATTATTTTATATCCTTAGGTTAATCAGGTTCCCATTATGGCTTACAATTGTAATGATCTTTTATTTTTTTGTCTGGCTATTGACTATGAAAACTGATAAACATCTTTTACTATTGTGATTATGTAACTTTTACTCAATAGAATTGTATCATGATTGATCAACAGGAAAATAATAAAACTCTTTATCACCAAAAGTATCATTAAATAGAAAAGCCTGTAATCACTTTATGAATTGCAGATGCATATCAGAACTATCTTGGAATTTTTTGAAAAATAAAAATGCCCAGATATTGCTTTTTTTCACCATAGCTCCAGGTATGTTTCTAATGAGCATCATGTTTAAAAGCAACTGAGCTATATGATGAAGTGGTGACAGACTTTATTTTCTTGGGCTTTAAAATCACTGCAAATGGTGACTGCAGCCATGAAATTTAAAGACCGTTGCTCGTCGGAATAAAAGCTATGACAAAACTAGACAGTGTATTAAAAAGCAGAGACTTTACTTTGCTGACAGAGGTCCATATAGTCAAAGCTATGGTTTTTCAAGTAGTCATGTACAGATATGAGAGTTGGACCATAAAGAAGGTTGAATGCTGAATAATTGATGCTCTCAAACTGTGGTGTTGGAGAAGACTCTTGAGAGTCCTTTCGACTCCAAAGATATCAAATAAGTCAATCCTAGAGGTTATAGACCCTTAATATTTACTGGAAGGGCTGATGCTAAAACTAAAGCTCCAATACTTTGGCTACCTGAAGCAAAGAGCCAACTCATTGGAAAAGACCCTGAAGTTGGAAAAGATTGAAGAGAAGGGGATGACAGAGAATGAGATGGTGGATGGAATAATCGACTCTATGAACATGAGTTTGAGCAAGCTCTGGGAGCTGGTCAAGGACAGGGAAGTCTGGCATGCTGCAGTCCATGGGGTCACAAAGAATTGGACATGACTGAGTGACTGAACAACAACAACATATGATCATCTTTTACTTTTACCTAGTTTTTTTCACTTTTTCTATTTCACATTCAGTTCTTCCACTACATTTAGTTTATGTCTTTCAATTTTTCCATATTTTCTTTTTTTATGTTCTTTATCAAGCTTTTATCAAGCATAGTTAATAAGCTTTTGTATACATTTATATAAATAATGCATATATTTTCTGGAAAACATGAATTTTGCCTAACTAAAAATTTTTGACGTTTTGATTTCACGTTTGACTTAGTATGAATAGAATGGTAAATTTCTAGTTTTAAAAAAAAACAGATATTTAACCAGTAAGAAATGTTTACTCTCTAACACAGGGAACTATAGTCAATATCTTATAATAACATGCAATGGAAAATAATTTCAAAAATCATATATATGTATATGTATAACTGAATCTCCTTGCTGTGCAAGTGAAATATTGTAAGTCAACTATACTTCAATAAAATAAATATATTAAGAAAAAATATGATGATTAAAGGGGAAAAAAGTGGCTCAGCAGGCTTGATAAATCAGATCTGATGCAATTTACAAAAGTAAACAGTGAGTAGAAAAAATTTGAAAAAAAATTAAAATGTATGGCTTTTAATCCTCATCATGGATCACAGCCTTGTCGAATCAAGGGGGCTTGCATAACTCAAAGAACCTATGAGCCATGCTGCACAGGGCCACCCACTATGACAGATGGGTCATAGTGAAGAGGTCTGACAAGAAGTGATCTGCTGGAGGGAAAAATGGCAACCCACTGAAGTATTCTTTCCTGGAGAACCCCATGAATAGTAAAAAAAAAAAAAATGCAAAAGGATATCACACTGGAAGATGAGCCCCCAGGTTGGAAGGTACTCAGTATGCTTCTGAGGAAGAGTAGAGGGCAATTGCTAATAGCTCCAGTAAAAATGAAGTGGCTGGGCCAAAATGGAAATGATGATCAGCTGTGGATATATCTAGTGGTGAAAGTAAAATCCAATGCTGTAAATAACAATATTGCATAGGATAACCTAGAATGTTGGGTACACGAATCAAGGTAAATTAGACATGGTCAAGCAAGAGATGGCAAGGTTGAACATTGATATCTTAGGAATCAGTGAACTGAAATGGACAGGATTGGGGGAATTCAATTCAGATAACAATTATATCTACTACTGTGGGCAAGAGTCCCTTAGAAGAAAAGGAGAAGCACTCACAGTCAACAAAAGGGTCTGAAATGCAATGCTTGGCTGCAATCTCAAAAATGACAGAATGATCTCAGTTCCATTCCAAGGCAAACCATTCAACATCCGAGTCTATACAGTAATCCAAGTCTATGCCCCAGCAACTGATGCTGAAGCAGCTGAAGTTGACCTGTTCTGTGAAGACCTACAAGATCCTCTAGAACTAATACCAAAGAAATATGTCCTTTCCAACATAGGGGATTGGATTGCAAATGTAGGAAGTGAAGAGATACTTGGAATAACAGGCAAGTTTGGTTTGGAGTACATAATGAAGCAGGGCAAAGGCTGAGTTTTGTCAAGAGAACACACTGGTCATAGAGAACACCCTTTTCCAACAACATAAGAGATGATTCTACACAGGGACATCACCAGATGGTCAATACTGAAATCAGATTGATTATGTTCTTTGCAGTGAAAGACAGAGAAACTCTATACAGTCAGCAAAAACAAGACCTGGAGCTGACTGTGGCCCAGATCATGAGCTCCTTATTGCAAAATTCAGGCTTAAATTGAAGATAGTAGGAAAAGACACTAGTCTATTCAGGTATGACCTAAGTCAAATCCCTTATGATTATACAGTGGAGGTGACAAATAGATTCAAGGTATTAGATCCGATAGACAGTGCCTGAAGAACTATGGATGGAGGTTTGTAACATTGTACAGGAAGTAGTGACCAAAAGCATTCCAAAGAAAACGAAATGTAAGAAGGCAAAGTGCTTGTCTGAGGAGTCTTTAGAAGTGGCTGAGAAAAGAAAAGAAGCAAAAGGCAAGGGAGAAAGGGAAAGACATACCCAACTGAATACAAAGTTCCAGAGAATAGAAATGGGACATAAGGCCTTCTAAAATGAACAATGCAAATAAATAGAGTAAAACAATAGAATGGGAAAAGAAAGTTGAAGATATCAAGAGAACATTTCATGCAAGGATGGGCACAATAAAGCACAGAAATGGTAAGGACTTAACAGAAGCAGAAGAGATTAAGAAGAGGTGGCAAGAATACACAAAAACACTACACAAAAGAAGTCTTAATGAACTGGATAACCATAATGATGTGTAAATGATTAAACATGTAACATTTATTATATATATTTATATACATGCATGTGCATATATTTTTGTGTATAACACATACTATTATTAAGCCTTAGATAGGAAATTCTGACATATGCTAAAACATGGATTAACCTTGAGGATATTATGCTTCACAAACATTATATGATTTTTATATGTGGTTACTAGAGTAGGCAAATTCATAGAGACAGAAAGTATAATAGACATTAACATTTTTTAACAGCATACACAAAAATAAACTCAAAATGTGGTAAAGACTTCAATGTAAGTGTAGAAACTATAAAACATTTAGAGGAGTACATAGACAGAACACTCTTTGACATAAATCAGAGCAAGATCCTCTATGAGCCACCTCCCAGAGTAAATAAAATAAAAACAAAAATAAATAAATGAGGTTTAATTAAACTGAAAAGTTTTTGCACAGCAAAGAAAACCATAAACAAGATGAAAAGACAATCCTCAGAATGGGAGAAAATAATTGCAAATGAGGCAATTGACAAAGGATTAACCTCTAAAATATACATGCAGCTCAATATCAGAAAAACAAACCCAATTAAAAAAAAGGGCAAAGACCCAAACAGACATTTCTCCAAAGATATACAGATGGCTAACACATGAAAAATACTCAACATCACTTATTGTTAGAGAAATGAAAACCAAAACTACAATGAGATATCACTTCACACTGGTCGGAATGGCCATTGTCAAAAAAATCTACAAACAAGTGATGGAGAAGATGTGGAGACAAGAGAATCCTCCTGCAGTGTTGGTGGGAATGTAAATTGATAGAGCCAATATGGAAGATGCTATGGAGATTCTTTAAAAGAACTAGGAATAAAATTACCACATGGTGTAACAATCCCACTACTGGGTATATACCCCAAGGAAACCATAATTGAAAAAGACACATGTACCCCAATATTCATTGCAACATTGTTTACAATAGCCAGGACATAGAAGCAACCTAGATGTCCATCGATAGATGAATGGATAAAGAAGTTATGGTACATATACACAATGGAATATTACTTAGCCATTAAAAGGAATGAGTTTGAGTCAGTTCTAGTGAGGTAGATGAACTTAGAGCCTATTTTACAGTGTGGAGTAAGTGAAAAAGAGAAAAGCAAGTATCATATATTAATGCATATATATATGGAATCTAGAAAAATGATACTGACACACCTATTTTAGGGCAATACTATGGAGGCAAACATAAAGAACAGACTCGTGGACACAGTGGACAAACTAAGAAAGTAGCACTGAAATATACATATTACTAGATGTAAAATAGATAGCCAGTGGAAATTTGCTGTATGACACAGGGAGCTCAACTCGGTGCTTTGTGCCAACCTAGAGGGGTGAGATGGGGTGATTCATATATATACCTATGGCTGATTCATGTTGATGTATGGCAGAAATCAACAGAACATGGCAAAGCAATTATCCTCCAATTAAAAAAAAAGAGAATGAGAGGATAGAAAACATTAAGAAAATATACATAAATCTCAGGATTTCTTATTTCAAAAATAAAAAATTATTTCCATGACAGTTTCATACCAGCATCTGGCCCATTAACAATATGTTATGTATGATGGGAGGTATCTGTCATGAACTTCATTTAAAGAAATCAAGAAATACACCACTCCCTTTAGAGCTCTAAATCCTTAGGATATATAGACAATGCATCCAACTCACCAATTCTGGAGGTCCTGAAGGTTTAATCACTTGCTAGTAATACATCCAAATTCAGATATTTTAGCCCCCTAAATTATCTTTTAATCTGTTAATTTCTGGATAAGTTCTCCTGGCCTTTGAGTTTCTAAACTCATTTGTAAACCACTCAGATCCCAACTGTAACAATAAGAGAAAGCCATGGGGATTATTCTGTCCTGATTCAACACCACCATCCATAAAAATAAGATCTGAAAGGTCCCTTTGTTTATAACTAGCAACATGCCAAATAAAAATGTTGTAGGCAACTACTTTTTTATTCTGATAAGAACACTTTTCATGAGATCGACATTCAGCATACTTATATTTGGAAGTACACAATATTGTAATACTAACTATAGGCACAATGTTGTACAGCATATCTCTATAATTTATTCATTTTGTATAGCTAAATCTTTCATCCATAGTAATGGAACTCTTATTTCCCCTTCTCCTCAAACCCTGGAAACTACCATTTTACTGTCTGTTTCTGAGCTGAACTATTTTATAATAGTTCTCATATGATAGAGTCATGCAGTATTTGTCTTGCGGACTGGTTTGTTTTATTTAGTGTATTGTTCCACATGTTCATCCATGTCACATATGGTAGGATTTCCTTCCTTTAAATAATATTTCGTTGTATGCATATGCCATATTTTCTTTATTAATGTATCCTCCAATGGACATTTAGGTTGTTTCCATAGTTTTGTTATTGTGAATAATGCTGCAGTGAACATGAGAGTGCAATTATCTCTTGAGATTCTGACTTAAATAATTTTGGATGCCTATGCAGAAGTGGAATGCTGGATCATATTTTGGGAAAACTGGATATCTATATACAAAAGAATGAATTTGGAGCCTGTCTTTGCCAAACTTAAAAACCATCTAAAAATCAATTAAATATTTAAACTAAGATGTGAAATTGTAAAACTCCTAGAAAGAAAACATAAGGGAAACGCTCCATGGTATGGTCCTAGGCAATTATTTATTGGATATGACACTAAAAGTACTAGCAGCAAAAGCAAAAATAGACAAGTGGGACTAACTCAAACTAAAAGAAAACACACACACACACAAAAAAACACACTTTTGCACAGTCAAGGAAATAATCATCCAAATAAAATGGCAATCTGTGGAGTTGGAGAAAACATTTATATACTATATATCTGATAGAGGGTTCATGCCTATATATATATAAGGAACGTCTACAACTCAATAGCAAAAAAGGGGGGGACTCCAAATTTTTCAATAAAAAATGCACAAAAGATGAAAACGTGTATACCTGTGGCGGATTCATGTTGATGTATGGCAAAACCAATACAATATTATAAAGTAATTAACTTCCAATTAAAATAAATAAACATATAAAAAAAGATTTGAATAGACATTTGTCTAAAGAAGACATGCAAATTGCCAAAATATAAATACAAATATATTTGATCAATATCATTAACCAACAGGGAAATGAAGTCAAAACCACAATGAGCTATCACTGCACATCTATAAAAATAAATAACAGAAAGATAAAAAGTGATGAAAAGGACAGGAGAAATTGGAACCTTGTACACTCTTGGTGGGGGAAGCCACTATGGAAACCAGCAAGGAGATTCTTAAAACAATTAAAAATAGGATTATCATATGATACAGTAAAATACATCTAATCATTTACTTTTAATATACTGAGTTGTATGAAGAGAAGTTGAAAACTTTTTGAAAGTTTGTTCACTCAAGCTCAATAGCTTGAATAACTAATAAAGAGTTCAGTGTTACTTAGCAAAATTTGGGATCCTGAAAACCCTCCAAGAGCACACAAGTTGTCAATATTTTAAATTTCTATAAAACTGGGCTCAAATCACATGATGAAATGCTGTGGTCTGAACCTCAATTGGAACATCGATTTGAAGCTGAAGATTTCGAGTCTTTGAGCACCAGGACTTTTTTTCATAATAACGTTAAAGAAGGAAAATGAATAAATAAAGTAGTTATCACCAGAGAAATGTTGATATATTTATTTGACAAAATTCAACATCCATTTATGATAAAAACTCTCCAGAAAGCAGGAATAGAAGGAATTCACAGCAAACATTATCCTAAAGGGTGAAAAATTGAAAGCATTTCCCCTAAAGTCAGGAACAAGACAAGGGTGCCCACTTTCACCACTAATATTCAACATAGTTTTGGAAGTTTTGGCCACAACAATCAGAGAAGAAAAAGAAATAAAAGGAATCCAAATTGGAAAAGAAGAAGTAAAACTCTCACTGTTTGCAGATGACATGATCCTCTACATAGAAAACCCTTAGGACTCCACCAGAAAATTACTAGAGCTAATCAATGAATATAGTAAAGTTGCAGGATATAAAATCAACACACAGAAATCCCTTGCATTCCTATACACTAATAAGGAGCAAATAGAAAGGGAAATTAAGGGAACAATTCCATTTACCATTACAACAAAAAGAATAACATACTTAGGAATATATCTACCCAAAGAAACTAAAGACCTATATATAGAAAACTATAAAACACTGGTGGGTGTTTTATAATCAAAGAAATCAAAGAGGACACAAATAGATGGAGAAATATACCATGTTCAAGGATTGGAAGAATCAATATAGTGAAAATGAGTATACTACCCAAAGCAATTTATAGATTCAATGCAATCCCTATCAAGCTACCAACAGTATTTTTCACAGAGCTAGAACAAATAACGTCACAATTTGTATGGAAATACAAAAAAAAAAAAAAAAAACCTCTACTAGCCAGAGCAATCTTGAGAAAGAAGACTGCAACTGGAGGAATCAACCTGCCTGATTTCAGGCTCTACTACAAAGCCACAGTCATCAAGACAGTATGGTATTGGCACAAAGACAGAACTATAGATCAATGGAACAAAATAGAAAGCCCAGAGATAAATCCACACACCTGTGGACACCTTATTTTTGACAAAGGAGGCAAAAATATACGATGGATTAAAGACAATCTCTTTAACAAGTGGTGCTGGGAAAACTGGTCAACCACTTGTAAAAGAATGAAACTAGAATACTTTCTAACATCATACACAAAAATAAACTCAAAATGGATTAAAGATCTAAATGTAAGACCAGAAACTATAAAACTCCTAGAGGAGAACATAGGCAAAACACTCTCCGACATAAATCACAGCAGGATCCTCTATGACCCACCTCCCAGAATATTGGAAATAAAAGGAAAAATAAACAAATGGGACCTAATTAAACTTAAAAGCTTCTGCACAATAAAGGAAACTGTAAGCAAGGTGAAAACACAGCCTTCGGAATGGAAGAAAATAATAGCAAATGAAGCAACTGGCTAACAACTAATCTCAAAAATATACAAGCAACTCCTGCAGCTCAACTCCAGAAAAATAAATGACCCGATCAAAAAATGGGCCAAAGAACTAAATAGATATTTCTCCAAAGAAGACATACAGATGGCTAAGAAACACATAAAAAGATGCTCAATATCACTCATTATTAGAGACATGCAAATCAAAACCACAATGAGGTACCATTTCACACCACTCAGAATGGCTGTGATCCAAAAGTCTACAAGCAGTAAGTGCCGGAGCGGGTGTGGACAAAAGGGAATTCTCTTATACTGTTGGTGGGAATGCAAACTAGTACAGTCACTATGGAGAACACTGTGGAGATTCCTTAAAAAACTGGAAAAAGAACTGCCTTATGACCCAGCAACCCACTGCTGGGCATACACACCGAGGAAACCAGAATTGAAAGAGGCATGTGTACCCCAATGTTCATTGCAGCACTGTTTTTAATAGCCAGAACATGGAAGCAACCTAGATGTCCATCAGCAGACGAATGGATAAGAAAGCTGTGGTATATATATACAATGGAGTATTACTCAGCCATTAAAAAGAATACATTTGAATCAGTTCTAATGAGGTGGATGAAACTGGAGCCTATTATACAGAGTGAAGTAAGCCAGAAAGAAAAACACCAATACAATATACTAACGCATATATATGGAATTTAGAAAGATCGTAATGATAACCCTGTATGCGAGACAGCAAAAGAGACACAGATGTATAGAACAGTCTTTTGGACTCTGCAGGAGAGGGAGAGGGTGGGATGATTTGGGAGAATGGCATTGAAACATGTATAATATCATATATGAAACAAATGACCAGTCCAGTTTAGATGCATGATACTGGATGCTAGGGGCTGGTGCACTGAGATGACCCAGAGGGATGGTATGGGGAGGGAGGGGAGAGGGGGGTTCAGGATGGGGAACACGTGTATACCTGTGGCAGATTCATATTGATGTATGGCAAAACCAATACAATATTGTAAAATAATTAACCTCCAATTAAAATAAATAAATTTATATTTAAAAAGGAAAGAAAATGGTTAAAAAGATTAAATATTATCTTATATGTTATGCAAAAAGTATATATATTTATTAAGCGGCTACTGTACACTGAGCAATGTATATGGCACTGGGAAAATAAATGATGAACACATTTCCTCTGATGTCTGTCCTCATGTAGTTTCATTCCAGGAAACAAAAAACAAGAAAAACAAAAGACTTTAGTTTAATCCATAATATACTTTTTAGTTGTGAAGCATGTAGATTCTTATCTCCCTGACCAGGGATTGAATCTGCACCCCCTCCATTGGAAGGCAAAGTCTTAACCACTGGACCACCAGGGAAGTCCCATGTTCTGTTTTAACCATTCCCTCAGTGGGACCTAAAACAAATGTCATCCAAAGTAAGTAACATATATGTGGATCTTATGAAGAAGTTTAGGTTTCCATAAACTAACTGTATTCCTTTAAGCAAGCCATATCAACACTACAGATCTCACAGATAAAACAAGGGAATTAAGCTGCAATAGCTTTAACTATCCTTTCAGCACAATGTGTTTAAATCATTGAACTGACATGTTGCAAGTACTAAAAAGGAACTTTAAATAGTTCTGCAGATTATCAATGATAATAATAGTAATAACATTAATAAAGGGTATTTACATATTAAAATGTTTCATATGGATTATTTTGGGTGTTCTTATATAATTTTTCTTTTAAACATGTATATTTTGAATCAACATACAGGGTTTTTTGTTTGTTTATTGTTTATTCATTTGTTTTTATTCATTTATTTATTTTTACTTTATTTTACTTTACAATACTGTATTGGTTTTGCCACACATCAACATGAATCCGCAACAGGTGTACATGAGTTCCAAATCCTGAACCCTCCTCCCACCTCCCTCCTCATACCATCTCTCTGGGTCATCCCAGTGCACCAGCCCCAAGCATCCTGTATCCTGCATCGAACCTAGACTGGTGATTCGTTTCTTACATGATGTTATACGTGTTTCAATGCCATTCTCCCAAATCATCCCACCCTCTCCCTCTCCTGCAGAGTCCAAAAGTCTGTTCTATACATCTGTGTCTCTTATGCTGTCCCGCGTACAGGGTTATCATTACCATCTTTCTAAATTCCATGTATATGTGTTAGTATGCTGTATTGGTGTTTTTCTTTCTGGTTTACTTCACTCTGTATAATCGGCTCCAGTATACTTGTTTGGATTAACTGATTTTCACTTTAGAAAATTTACAAAATATAAAATAACACAAAGAAAAATATTTATAAATTTTTGCTGTATACCTTTCTAGTATATGTGTGTGTGAATTTGTATTTGTATAAACCCAATTTAAATAATATTGAAATCCTATTTTAAAATTTATCACTCAACATAAAGTAAAATTTTTCTTAAAATGGCTTTTGATGATTGGATATCATTAAATTGGATAGCCTACCATAATTTAACCAATCCCCATAGCTGGACATATTGGTTATCTTTAATTTTATGATATTACAATTCTGAAATGAATACTTCTTTGTATAAATTACTTGGAATGCTGGGTCAAGGGTTATGCACATTTAAAAAAACTCTGAATGTGCATTGGCAAATTTTGCTTCAAAGATGTTACCAATTTAAATGTAATCAGCAACAGACCTTTCATTTTACCTTTTCTGAATCTGAATATTATTATAAATTGTTAGACCTATAAGGAAAAAAATAGAATTTCATTTTATCTTGCATTTCTTAGATTACTGTAATTTTATAAAAAAAATATTTCGTGAATTGTTTATGATCTTAGCTCATGGTTTTCAAAATCGAGTGTTAGTTGTGTAAGGAGTAGGAGAAAAATTGGTGAGAGAGATTCACAGGTACACAATTTCATTTGTAAAACAAATGAGCCATGAGTATGAAATATACAGTGTGGAGAATATAGTCAATAATTATGTAATATAATACATAATTACATAACAGATCATAACTAGATGTATTGTAGTAATCCCTTTGAAATGTATAGAAATTTCAAGTCACTATTTCTGTACCAGGAACTAACACAGTGTTGCAGGTCAATTATACTTCAAAAAAATAAACTCATAGAAAAAGAGATCAGATTTGTGGTTACCAGAGTTGGGAGTTACAGAGGGAAAATTGGATGAAGATATTCAAAAGTTACAGACTTCTGGTTATAAGATAGATATTAGGGATAAAATGTAACAAATAAACAACACTGTTGTATGTTATATATGAAAGTTGTTAACATAGCAAATTCTAAGAGTTCTCATAACAAGGAAGTATTCTTTACTATTTATTTTTGACCTTGCCACACAGCATGTGGGATCTCAGTTCCACAATCAGGGTTTGAGCTCACTCTCCTGGCAGTGGAAGCACGGAGTCTTAACCACTGGACCACCAAGGAAGTCACTCTATTGCTTTAATTTTGTATCTATATGAGATGATAGATGTTCAGTAAAATTACTGGGGTAGTCATTTCATTGTGTAAGTCAAATCATTATGCTGTATACCTTAAATTTATGCAGTGTTGTATACCAATTATATCTCAGTTAACCTGTAAGAAAAACAAATATATTAATAGAAAAAATAAAGCGAAGGAAATGGTAACAAAATCAAATATTTATCTTCACTTAATTAGTTTATAAGAACTCTGCCTTATGGACACTAACTCTTTGCCTATAATACACTCTGCAAATACTTTTTTCTGGTCTATCATTTGCTTTTGTTCATGGTGTTACCCAATCCATTAATCAAGTCCTACTTTTTTGTTTAAATACATAGAAACATCTTTATTGTTATAGATTAGATATATGTCATTTAATTATTTTAATATTTTATAGATTCAAAATTTATATTTAGCTCTTAAATTTAAATTTTATTTTGGTGTATAAGAATTAAAATCATTTTTTCAAATAATCAACATAGCACCATTTCTTGAATAATTTGTCCATCTTTTTTCCATACACACTATAATGGGAAAGAATATTTTTAAAAAATGTATATATATATGTATAACTGAATCACTTTGCTATACAGCAGTAATGAGCAAAGAGTTGGACTATAAAGAAAGATGAGAGTCAAATAATTGATGCTTTTGAGCTGTGGTGTTGGAGAAAACTCTTGAGCATCCCTTGGACTGCAAGGAGATCCAACCAGTCCATCCTAAAGAAGATCAGTCCTGGGTGTTCATTGGAAGGATTGATGTTGAAGCCGAAAGTCCAATACTTTGGCCACCTGATGTGAAGAGCTGACTCATTTGAAAAGACCCTGATGCTGGGAAAGATTGAGGGCAGGAGAAGGGGACGAAAGATGAGATGGTTGGATGGCATCAGCGACTCAATGGACATGAGTTTGGGCAAACTCTGGGAGTTGGTGATGGACAGGGAGGACTGGCATGCTGTGGTTCGTGGGGTTGCAGGGAGTCAGACACGACTGAGTGACTGAACTGAACACAACATTGTAAACAAATAAAGTTTTCAATAAAATTTTTTTGAAATGGAATTTATTTTTATATTTATTCATTTTCTTGTTTCTTCAACTCTGTTAATGGCATCACCATCTTCACAAGAATCTAGTATCACCATATACTGTTTTTTTTAATGTATTGGAATATATTTTATTATTCACAGCAAAGTCACTCAATTATACATACATATATATATACATGCACTTTAAGATTTTTTTTCTCATATAGGCCATTGTAGAGTATTTAATAGCATTCTCTGTGCTATACAGTAGGTCCTTATTAGTTATCTACTTTATATATAGTTGTGTATATGTCAATTCCAGTCTCCCAGTTTGTCCCTCCATCACTTACCCCTGGTAACCATAAGATTTTCTATATCTGTAATTTTATTTCTGTTTTGTAGGTAAGTTCATTTGTATACATTTTAGATTCCACATATAAGTTATATTGTATGATACCATATTTGTCTTTCTTTGTCTGATTTATTTCACTCATTATGACAATCTCCAGGGCTATTCATGTTGCTGTAAATGGCATTATTTCATTCTTATGGCTGAGTAATATTCCACTGTATACATGCACCACTTCTTTATCCATTCCTCTGTTGATGGACATTTAGGTTGCTTTCATCTCCTGGCTATTGTAAACAGTTTTGCAATGAATGTTTGGGTGGATGTATCTTTTCTAATTACAGTTTAATCCAGAAATATGCCAAGAAATGGCATTGCTGAATCACGCTGCTGCTGCTGCTGCTGCTGCTAAGTCGCGTCAGTCATGTCCGACTCTGTGCGACCCCATAGACGGAAGTCCACCAGGCTCCTCTGTCCCTGGCATTCTCCAGGCAAGAACACTGGAGTGGATTGCCATTTCCTTCTCCAATGCATGAAAGTGAAAAGTGAAAGTGAAGTCATTCAGTCGTGTCCGACTCTTAGCGACCCCATGGACTGTAGCCTACGAGGCTCCTCCGTCCATGGGATTTCCCAGGCAAGAGTACTGGAGTGGGGTGCCATTGCCTTCTCCATTGCTGAATCATAGGTTATCTCTATTTTTAGTTTTTTAACAAACCTCCCTACTATTTTCCATAGTGAAAATAGTTTTGTTGTTGTTATTCAGTTGCTTTCAACTCTTTGCAACCTCATCTGTCTTCCACTATCTCCCGTAGTTTGCTCAAATTCATGTTCATTGAGTCAGTGCATGCATGTGTACATGCTAAGTCACTTCAGTCATGTCTGACTTCTTGCTACCCTATAAACTATAGCCCACAAGTGATGCTATCTAACTATCTCATCCTCTTATGCCCCTTCTCCTGCCCTCAACCTTTCCATAAATCAGGGTCTTTTCCAATGAGTCAGCTCTTTGCATCAGGAGGCTAGGGTATTGGAGCTTCAGCTTCAGCACCAGTCCTTCCAATGAATATTCAGAATTGATTTCCTTTAGGATTAACTGGTTTGATCTCCTTGCAGTTCAACAGATTCTCAGGAGTCTTCTCCAGCACCACAATTCAAAAGCTCTTTGGTCCTCAGCCTTCTTTATGATCCAACTCTCACATTCATTCATGACTACTGGGAAAACCTTAGCTTTGAGTATATGGACCTTTTCAGAAAAGTGATATCTGTGCTTTGTAATATGCTGTCTAGGTTGAACATTCCCATAAACACTGTAGGAGGATTCCCTTTTTTCCATACGTTCTCCAGCATTTATAGTTTGTAGACTTTTTGATGATGGCCATTCTGACATGTGGGAGGTGATATCTCACTGCAGTTTTGATTTGTATTTATCTAATAATTTATAATGTTGAGCATATTTTTATTTGCATTTTGGCCATCGATGTGTCTTCTCTGGAGAAACATCTATTTAGATCTTCCATAGGGTCACTGTATACTCTTCATTCTCCTCCTCACATCTAAATAATTAGTACTTTTGATTTTTCCTTTGTAATCTTTCTAGTATCTCTTTCCTTACATGTGTGCTATCATTTATTATAGTTATAGCCCTCACAATTTCTTACCTGAACTATTACAATGTCCACAAATATTTTCCACACCATTAATTTCTTTCACCCTGATGCTAGGAAAGATTTAAGGAAGGAGGAGAAGGGGACGGCAGAGGACCAGATGGTTGGATGGCATCACCAACTCAGTGGACACGAGTTTGAGCATGCTCCAGAAGATGATGAAGAACAGGGAAGCCTGGCATGCTGCAGTCCATGGGGTCGCAAAGAGTCAGACATGACTGAGTGACTAAACAAGAACAATTTCTTTCCACTTCAATATAGTGTTCATGTTGCATGCAAAAAAAATAAAACTATCTAAAAATATGACATTTTTATTATGCTGATACTCAAGTTTCTTTATTACCTGTATCATAAAGCCCAAACTCCTTTCAGCAGCATTGAAAGTCCTCCAAAATCTTTTCTTAACCTACATTCTGATTTCCTCTGTCCATATTCTTTTCTTTGAACTCCAACATATCTTACATTCAAGTTTATTCACACTATGCAATGCATTTAAATAACATCACATCCATTCTGAAGTCTTACTCAAACCCTTAACCACAAAATCTCTGTCTTATGTTTTGTTTCTTTCCTTTTTATGCTGTCACAGCACGTTGTGCCTCTGACAGTGTGTTTGGCAGTTTAAGAAGTTCCTTTTAGTCATCAACAGAATGAAATTAATAACAGTCTGCTGCTGCTGCTAAGTCACTTCAGTCGTGTCCAACTCTGTGTGACTCCATAGACGGCAGCCACCAGGCTCCGTCATCCCTGGGAATTCTAGAGGCAAGAACACTGGAGTAGGTTGTCATTTCTTTCTCCAATGCATGAAAATGAAAAGTGAAAGTGAAGTCGGTCAGTCGTGTCTGACTCTTAGCGACCCCATGGACTGCAGCTTACCAGGCTCTCCCATCCATGGGATTTTTCAGGCAAAGTGCTGAAGTGGGGTGCCATTGCCTTCTCCAAATAACAGTCTAGTTTCTCCTAAATCTTATTTGAGGCTTTTGGTATTTGAGATAGTGTAAAGGCATATTTGAGATTGTCATTTAGGATTTATAAGCTGTATACCTGTACTAAGAGCCCCAGAAATCTTAACCATACCAACATAGTTAAATTCCTCATAAGCATGTTTACAGAGCTATATTTAAACATTTTATTGTGGGTCCTAAATAAGAAAGCAATATTAGAGCACTTTTATATTCTTAACTACAGCACTTATCACCCTCTGCTTGTATTATGGCAGTTTGTGTGGACTTCCCTTGTAGCTCAGCTGGTAAAGAATATGCCTACAATGCAGGAGACCTGGGTTTGATCCCTGGGATGGGAAGATCCCCTGAAGAAAGAAAAGGCTACTGACTCCAGTTTCTGGCCTAGATAATTCTCTGGATTGTACAGTCCATGGCGTCGCAAAGAGGGACACGATTGAGTAACTTTCACTATTTCTTTTTTGCTACCTTGTAAACTTGTAGCCAGGAGCTTTATCTCGTTCATCTCATTATGTACAACATTACTCTTCATACAGAAAGGCTTTATTTAACTGCATCTCCTTGAATTATAAAAGAAAAAAAAATTTATAAAATAACTTACTTATTAATGATTAACCTAGTTGCTGCTGCTGCTGCTAAGTCACTTCAGTCGTGTCCAACTCTGTGCGACCCCATAGATGGCAGCCTACCAGGCTCTGCCATCCCTGAGATTCTCCAGGCAAGAGTACTGGAGTGGGTTGCCATTGCCTTCTGCAGGTGATTTACCTTCAGCTCAGTTCAGTCGCTCAGCTGGGTCCGACTCTTTGCGACCCCATGAATCGCAGCACAACAGGCGTCCCTGTTCATCACCAACTCCCAGAGTTCACTCAGACTCACGTCCATCGAGTCAGTGATGCCATCCAGCCGTCTCATCCTCTGTCATCCCCTTTTCCTCCTGCCCCCAATCTCTCCCAGCATCAGAGTCTTTTCCAATGAGTCAACTCGTCGCATGAGTTGACCAAAGTACTGGAGTTTCAGCTTTAGCATCATTCCTTCCAAAGAAATCCCAGGGCTGATCTCCTTCAGAATGGACTGGTTGGATCTCCTTGCAGTCCAAGGGACTCTCAAGTGTCTTCTCCAACACCACAGTTCAAAAGCATCAGTTATTCGGTGCTCAGCTTTCTTCACAGTCCAACTCTCGCATCCATACACGACCACTGGAAAAACCATAGCCTTGACTAGATGGACCTTTGTTGGTAATGTCTCTGCTTTTCAATATGCTATGTAGGTTGGTCATAACTTTTCTTCCAAGGAGTAAGCGTCTTTTAATTTCATGGCTGCAATCACCACCTGCAGTGATTGTGGGGCCCGCAAAATAAAGTCTGACACTGTTTCCAGTGTTTCCCCATCTATTTCCCATGAAGTGATGGGACCAGATGCCATGATCTTCATTTTCTGAATGTTGAGCTTTAAGCCAACTTTATCACTCTCCTCTTTCACTTTCATCCAGAGGCTTTTTAGTTCCTCTTCACTTTCTGCCATAAAGGTGGTGTCATCTGCATATCTGAGATTATTGATATTTCTCCCGGCAATCTTGATTCCAATTTGTGCTTCTTCCATATCAAACATTTTTTCTTACATAAGCATATATTCACTTCCAATGTTGAAGGAACCCATCTACTCAGATAGAAATGCACATATTAAATAGTGTTGATCCAAATTGGAATGATGGCAGAATTTCATTCTTTTTTATGGATAATGTATCACAGTATCTCCATCAATTCATCTGTTGATGAACACTTAAGTTGCCTCCATATGTTGGCTAATGTAAATAATGTTACTATGAACCCTGGGGTGTATGTATCTCTCCTTTCTTTTTTAATTTGAATTTATTTATCTTTTATTGAAGGATAATTGCTTTACAGAATTGTCTTGTTTTCTGTCAAACCTCAACATTAATCAGCCGCAAGTATACACAAATCTCCTCCCTCTTGCACCTCCCTCCCATCTTCCTCTCTATACCATCCCTCTAGGTTGATACAGAGCCTTTCTTTGAGTTTCCAGAGATATACAGCAAATTCCTATTTGCTATCTATTTTACATATGGTAAGGGAAGTTTCCATGTTACTCTCTCCATACATCTCTCCATCTCCCTTATCTTTGTGTTCATAATTCTGTTCTCTATGTCTGTTTCTCCATTGCTGCCCTGCAAATAAATTCTTCGGTACCATCTTTCTAGATTCTGTATATATGTGTTAGTATACGATACTTGCCTTTTTCTTTCTGCCATGAAATTAAAAGATGCTTGCTCCTTGGAAGAAAAACTATGATCAACCTAGACAGCATATTAAAAAGCAGAGACATTACTTGGCCGACAAAAGTCCATTTAGTCAAAGCTATGGTTTTTCTAGTAGTCATGTATGAAAGTGAAAGTTGCACTGTAAAGAAAGCTGAGCACCGAAGAATTGATGCTTTTGAACTGTGGTTTTGGAGAATACCCTTGAGAGTTCCCTGCAAAGAGATCCAACCAGTCCATCCTAAATGAAATGAGTCCTGAATATTGATTGGAAGGACTGATGCTGAAGCTGAAACTCCAATACTTTGGTCACCTGATGCAAAGAACTGTCTCACTAGAAAAGACCCTGATGCTGGGAAAGCTTGAAGGCAGGAGGAGAAGGGGACGATAGAGTGCGATGGTTGGATGGTATCACTGACTTAATGGACATGAGATTGAGTAAGTTCTGAGAGTTGCTGATTGACAGGGAGGCCTGGTGTGCTGCACTCACAAAGAGTCAGACACTACTGAGTGACTGAACGGAACTGAACTTCTGACTTACTTCACTTTGTATAATAAGTTCTAGGTTCATCCACCTCATTAGAACTGACTCAAATGTGTTCCTTTTTATGGCTGAGTGATATTCCATTGTGTATATGTACCACAACTTCTTTGCATTTATCTGTCATTGGACATCTAGGTTGCTTCCATGTTCTTGATACTGTAATTATTGCTGCCATGAACACTGGGGTACATGTGCTTTTGCACATGTGTCTTTTAAAATTTGGTTTCCTCAGGGTATGTGCCTAGGAGTGGAATTGCTGGGTCATATGGTGGTTTTATTACTATTTTTTTTTTAAATCTCCATACCATCTTCCATAGTGGCTGTATCAATTAACATTCTCATCAACAGTATAAGAGTGTTCCCTTTTCTCCACACCCTCTCCAGCATTTAGTGTTTGTAAACTTTTTGATGAGGGCCATTCTGACCAGTGTGAGGTGATATCTCATTGTAGTTTTGATTTGTATTTCTCTAATAATGAGCTATATTGAGCATTTTTTCATGTGTTTGTTAGCCATCTGTATGTCTTCTTTGGAGAAATGTCTGTTTAGGCCTTTTTCCCACTTTTAGATTGAGTTGTTTGTTTTTCTAGTATTGAGTTGTATGAGTTGCTTGTATATTTTGGATATTAATCCTTTGTCAGTTATTTAATTTGCTACTGTTTTCTCCCATTCTGAGGGTTGTTTTTTCACCTTGCTTATAGTTTCCTTCGTTGTGTAAAAGCTTTGAAGTTTAATCAGGTTTCACTTGTTCACTTTTGTTTCTATTTCCATTCCTCTAGAAGGTAGGTCATAAAGGATCTTGCTTTGACTTATATCATCGAGTGTTCTGCCTATGTTTTCCTCTAAGAATTTTATAGTTATTGGTCTTACATTCAAGTCTTTAATCCATTTTGAGTTTATCTTTGTGTGTGGTGTTAGGAAGCATTCTAATTTTCATTCTTTTACATGTAGCTGTCCAGTTTTCCCAGCACAACTTATTGAAGAGTATGTCTTTGCCTCATTGTATATTCTTGGCTCCTTTTTCAGAAATAAGGTACCCATTGGTGCATGGGTTTATTTCTGGGCTTTTTATCCTGTTCCATTGGTCTATATTTCTGTGTTTATGCTAGTACCATACTGTCTTGATGACTGCAGCTTTGTAGTATAATCTGAAGTCAGGAAGGTTGATTCCTCTAGCTCCATTCTTCTTTCTCAAGACTACTTTGGCTATTTGAGGTCTTTGTATCCTTAAGAATTACTGGCTTTTTTTTTTCCCAGATACATACCCAGGAGTGGAATTGCTATGTCACATGGTAGTTCTATTTTTAGTTTTTTTTTGAGGAAACTCCATACTGTTTTCCATAGTGGATGAACCACTTTACATTTCTACTGCTAGTGTACAGGTTTTCTTTTCCCCACATCCTCTTCAATATTTGTAACTTGTAGAAATTTTAATGACAGCCATTCTGACAGGTGTGAGGTGATATTTCATTTCAATTTTGATTTGTATTTCCCTAATAATTAACTATGTCAAAGCCTTTGACTGTGTGGATCACAATAAACTGTTGAAATTCTGAAAGAGATGGGAATACCAGACCACCTGACCTGCCTCTTGAGAAACCTATATGCAGGTCAGGAAGCAACAGTTAGAACTAGACATGGAACAACAGACTGGTTCCAAATAGGAAAAGGAGTATGTCAAGGCTGTAAATTGTCACCCTGCTAATTTAGCTTATATGCAGAGTACATCATGAAAAACGCTGGGCTGGAAGAAACACGAGCTGGAATCAAGATTGCCGGGAGAAATATCAATAACCTCAGCTATGCAGATGACATCACCCTTATGGCAGAAAGTGAAGAGGAACTAAAAAGCCTCTTGATGAAAGTGAAAGTGGAGAGTGAAAAAGTTGGCTTAAAGCTCAACATTCAGAAAACAAAGATCATGGCATCTGGTCCCATCACTTCATGGCAAATAGATGGGGAAACACTGGAAACAGTGTCAGACTTTATTTTTGGGGCTCCAAACTCACTGCAGATGGTGACTGTATCCATTAAATTAAAAGACACTTACTCTTTGGAAGAAAAGTTATGACCAACCTAGATAGCATATTGAAAAGCTGAGTCATTACTTTGCCAACAAAGGTCTATCTAATCAAGGCTATATTTTTTCCAGTGGTTGTGTATGGATGCAAGAGTTGGACTGTGAAGAAAGCTGAGCACCGAAGAATTGATGTTTTTGACTGTGGTATTGGAGAAGACTCTTGAGAGTCCCTTGGACTGCAAGGAGATCCAACCAGTCCCTTCTAAAGGAGATCAGTCCTGGGTGTTCTTTGGAAGGACTGATGCTAAAGCTGAAATTCCAGTACTTTGGCCACCTCATGGGAAGAGTTGACTCATTGGAAAAGACTGATGCTGGGAGGGATTGGGGGCAGGAGGAGAAAGGGATGACAGAGGACGAGATGGCTGGATGGCATCACCGACTCAATGGATGTGAGTTTGAGTGAACTTCTGGAGGCCTGGCGTGCTGTGATACATGGGGTCACAAAGAGTCACGCATGACTGAACGACTGAACTGAACTTACCTGACCTGAATAATTAATGATGTTGAGCATCTTTTCATTTACCTATTAGCAATCTGTATGTCTTCTTTGGGAAAATGTCTGTTTAGGTCTTCTGGCCTTTTTTTTTTTTTTTGGGTTGTTAATTTTTTTTTTGTTTGGATTTGTGAATGATGAGCTGTTTGTGATTTTATAGCAATGTGGATTCACCTAGAGAATATTATGTAGTAAAATAAGTCAGGCAGAGAAACATAAATACTGTATGACCTGACTTATACGTGGAATCTAAAAAAAAAAAAAGAATGTTTATGCAAAGCAGAAAAGGAGTCATAGATATGGAAAACAAAAGTGGTTACCAGAGTGGAAACGAAAGAGGGAGGGGAAAGCTAGAAGTGTAGGATAAAGAAATAGATAATACTAAGTATAAAATACACAAACAACAAGCATATATTTTATAGTAAAAGGAATTATAGACATTATATGTAATAACTTTTAATATAGTCTGTAAAAATACTGACTCACTGTGTACCTGAAACTAATATAATATTGTAAATCAACAATAATTCAGTAATTTAAAAACCCTACTTTATATTTAAACATTGGAATGATGGTTAGATTGTTTGGCGTTTTTAATTGCCCAGTCATCCATTACCTTCCATTAACCAAATTAATATAAAACAAAAGATTTGGAGCCCCTATCTATAATTACATGCTGTTATTGTCCTATGAAGTAACTCTATCCATCCACAATTTAAATTTTCAGGAGGAATTCAAACTCTATTCCTCAAGAATAATTAACCAATATTTTCTAATTCGAGTCACTTGTTTCTTTATTCCATGACAGCTTTCTAAATTGTGCAAGCATTTTTCTTAACTATTTAGAATAATGTATGTTTGGGGGAGTTTAGTTTGTTCTTTATACATTATGGGGAACTTCATAATATGATTAATGATATATAGCATGGCAAAGATTATGCATATTTGTAGTCTTGCAGGATATATTTATAGGCAATATTATACTGCTGCTGCTGCTGAGTCACTTCAGTCATGTTCGACTCTGTGTGACCGGATAGACGGCAGCCCACCAGGCTCCCTCGTCCCTGGGATTCTCCAGGCAAGAACACTGGAGTGGGTTGCCATTTCCTTCTCCAATGCATGAAAGTGAAAAGTGAAAGTGAATTCTCTCAGTCGTGTCCGACTCTTAGTGACCCCATGGACTGCAGCCTACCAGGCTCCTCCGTTCATGGGATTTTCCAGGCAAGAGTACTGGAGTGGGGTGCCATTGCCTTCTTCGAATATTATACTAGTTTCTGCCAAAGACTGAAACTCTGATAGAAACTTTCATACTTTAATATTACCTCAATCTTGCCTGAACAAATGCACACTGAGTCATACAATGCAAGCTCAGCTTCTAAAAATTTACTTATCCTTACACTTTGCTGTACTCACTGTTTCTATTAAATATACTGGTGACAAACAGTTAAACTAGAAAATTCATAAGAAAAAAAGTGACAAGGTATTAGAAATTAAAAATAAAAAAGTTTAATTTACAATAAAAGTCAACATCTGTCTTTAAAAGAAAATCTGAAAGCTAGTAGTGTAAGTTAATATTTTTAATGTACATCCATTTTAACATAAAGAGTTCCTTTATTGAAATTTGGTTTATCTCATAATCAAAGAGTTACATAGTTGCAAACAAGGTTTTAAAATTTTACCTACCACCGTAATGTTTTATATATAGTGTAATGAAGAAGTATTTACATAGGGAATATTGTTATTATTATTATATGTTATGTGTATGCATGTGTGCCAAGTTGCTTCAGTCATGTCTGACTCTGCGACCCTAGGGACTGTAGCCTGCTAGTCTCCTCTGTCCATGGGATTTTCCAGGCAAGAATGCAGGAGTGGATTGCCATGCCCTCTTTCAGGGGATTTTCCCAACTCAGGGATCAATCAAACCAGTGTCTCTGACGTCGCCTGCATTGGCAGGCAGATTCTTTACCATTAGCATCAACTAGGAAGCCCATTATACGCTATATGAAATATTATTTTCTCGCTTCATATTCAGTTTGGTCGCTCCATCATGTCTGACTCTTTGCGACCCCATGAACTGCAGTACACCAGGCCTCCCTGTCCATCACCAACTCCCAGAGTCCACCCAAACCCATGTCCATTGAGTCAGTGATGCCATCGAACCATCTTATCCTCTTTTGTCCCCTTCTCCTTCTGCCCTCAATCTTTTTCAGCATCAAGATCTTTTCAAACGAGTCAGCTCTTCACATCAGATGGCCAAAATATTGGAATTACAGCTTCAACATCAGTCCTTCCAATGAAGACCCAGGACTAATCTCCTTTAGGATGGACTGGTTGGATCTCCTTGCAGTCCAAGGGACTCTCAAGAGTTTTCTCCAAAAACACAGTTCAAAATCATCAGTTCTTCAGCACTCAGCTTTCTTTATAGTCCAACTCTCACATCCATACATGACCACTGGAAAAACTATAGCCTTGATTAGATGGACCTTTGTTGACACAGTAATGTCTCTGCTTTTTAATATGCTGTCTAGGTTGGTCATATTATAAATTATAAATGTTTATAACAGATTTCATGTAAAGAGGCATTTCGTGTCAACTATGAGATGGAACAATTTGTTTTAAATTTGTGAGGTATTGTCAATTTCTTTTTTTTTTCCCAGTATGGGATTCTAAAGCAAAAAACAGTGATACAATCAAGATCTTAAGAATAATCTTTTTTTCTGCATTTGCTTTTTCTGCACTTTTCTTTTTTTCTACAAATGCATTTTCTGCATTTTTTCACCTTTGCTTACAATCTTTATTGAAGTTATACAAAAAGAGTCCCTGCAAAGGAAACGCCTGAAAATATCACATTTTCATTTGATGCTTTAACTTAATAGCTTTTCCTGACATTCTGCAGTTCACAGTGATTTCTCTTTCCCAGATTCCTACTGCACAACTTTGCACTTAATTATTATAATAGTTTCATAAGTCAGTCTTTTCAAGTAGATTGGAAGCTCTCCAGTTGAAGAAATTATGTCTTACATTTCTCTTGTCTTACACAAAATTAGATAATTGTTTATTAATAAATGTAGCCAGCAGTTTTTGAACATTTCCACTCCTCTCATTTGGGGCTGCTGAAGAAAGTTCAGTCTCTTACAAAAATGTTTACCTATGTCTTCAAAAATATCGTCTAGTGTTAACAGAGAGTGTAGCAGCTCTGAAACATCAAAATACATTTCACATGCACTCTGAATTTTACAATATACTTTAGTGTATGGTCTCCAGAAATACTAGAACTAGCACCCAAAAAAGATGTCCTTTTGATCATAGGGAATTGGAATGCAAAAAAATAGGAAGTTAAGATATACCTGGAATAGCAGGCAAGTTTAATCTTGGAGCACAAAATGAAGCAGGGAAAATGTTAACAGAGTTTAACCAAGAGAACACAATGGTCATGCCAAATAGCCTCTTCCAAGAACACGAAAAATGACTCTACACATGGGTATCACCAGATGGTCAATACCAAAATCAGATAGATTATATTTCTTGCAGCTGAAGATGAAGAAGCTCTATAGAGTAACCAAAACACAAGATGTGGAGCTGACTGTGGCTCAGGTCATCAACTCCTTTTTGCAGAATTAAGGCTTAAAATGAAGAAAGTAGATGAGACCATTAGACCATTTCAGGTATGACCTAAATCACTCACTTATGATTATACAGTGGAGGTGACAAGTAGATTCAAGGGATTAGATCTGAAAGGGTGCTTGAAGAACTATGGAGGGAGTTTCATAACATAGTATAGCAGGTGGTGACCCAAACCATCACAAACAAAAGGAAATGCAAGAAGGCAAAATGGTTGTCTGAGGAGGCCTTACAAATAGCTGAGAAAAGAAGAGAAGTGGAAGGCAAAGGAGAAAAGGAAACATATACCCATCTGAATGCAGAGTTCCAAAGAATAGCAAGGAGATAAGAAAGCCTTTTTAAATGAACAAGGCAAAGAAATAGAGCAAAACATTAGCATGGGAAAGACTAGATGTACCTTCAAGAAAATTAGAGATACAAGGGAACATGAAAAAATGGGCACAATAAAGGACAGAAAGGGCATGGACCTAACAGAAGCAGAAGAGATTAAGAAGAGATGGCAAGAATACACAGAAGTGTACAAAAAAGATCTTAATGACCTGGATAATCAGATGTGATCACTGAAGATGGTGTGATCACTCACCTAGGGCCAGACATCCTGTAGTGTGAGGTCAAGTAGGCCTTAGGAAGTATCACTATGAACAAAGCTAGTGAAAATGATATAATTCTAGCATATCTATTGCAAATCCTAAAAGAGAATGCTGTTAAAGTGCTTCACTCAATATGCCAGCAGATTTGGAAAACTCAGCAGTGGCCACAGGACTGGAAGAGATCAGTTTTCGCTCCAATCCCAAAGAAGAGCAATGCCAAAGTATGTTCAAACTACCACACAATAGCGCTCCTTTCACATTAGCAAGGCATTTGTCAAAATTCTCAAGCTAGACTTCAACAGTATGTGAACTGCTGCTACTGCTGCTGCTAAGTCGCGTCAGTCATGTCCAACTCTGTGTGACCCCATAGACGGTAGCCCACCAAGCTCCTCTGTCCCTGGCATTCTCAAGGCAAGAATGCTGGAGTGGGTTGCCATTTCCTTCTCCAATGCATGAAAGTGAAAAGTGAAAGTGAAGTCATTCAGTCTTGTCCAACTCTTTGCGACCCCATGGACTGTAACCTACCAGGCTCCTCTGTCCATGGGATTTTCCAGACAAGAATACCGGAGTGGGTTGCCATTGCCTTCTCCGGTATGTGAGCTGAGAAGATCCAAATGCACAAGCTGGATTTAGAAAAGGGAGAGGAACCAGAGATCAAGTTACCAACATCCATTGGATCATAGAAAACGCAAGAGAATTACAAACATGTATATATATATATATATATATACATATACTTCTACATCATTGACTATGCTAAACCTTTGTGTGGATCACAACAAACTAGAAAAGTCTTAAAGAGATGGAAATATCAGACATCCTTACTTTCCTCCTGAGAAATCTGTATGCAAGTCAAGATGCAATAGTTAGAACTGGACATGGAAAAATGGACTTGTTCAGAATTGGGAAAGGAGTACATCAAGGCTGTATATTGTCACCTTGCTTATTTAACTTATATGCAGAGTATATCATGGGAAATTCCAGGTTGGATGAATCACAAACTGGAATCAAGTTAGCCAGGAAAAATATCAACAACCTTAGATATGCAGATGATACTACCCAAATGGCCAGAAATGAATAAGAACTAAATATCCTCTTGATGAAGTGAAAGCAGAGAGTGAGAAGTCTAATTTAAAGCTCAACATTCAATAAACTAAGAATATGGCACTCAGTCCCATCACTTCAGGGCAAATAGGTGAGGAAAAAATGGAAACACTGGCAGACTTTATTCTTCAGCTCCAAAATCACTGTGGACAGTGACTGCAGTCATGAAATTAAAGGATGCTTGCTCCTTGGAAGGAAAGCTATGACAAATCTAAACAGTGTATTAAAAAGCAAAGACATCACTCAGCCAACAAAGGTCTTTATAGTCAAAACTATGGTTTCTCTGTTAGTGGTGTACAGATGTGAGGCTGAGCACTGAAGAGTTGATGGCTTCAAACAGTGGTGCTGGTGAAGACTCTTGAGAGTCCCTTGAACAGTAAGGAGATCAAACCAGTCAATCCTAAAGAAATCAACCCTGAATATTCATTGGAAGGACTGCTGTTCAAGCTGAAGCTCCAATGCTTTGGTTACCTGATGCAGTGAGCTGACTCATTGGAAAAAACCCTTATGCTGGGAAAGATTGAGGGCAGGAGGAGAAGGGGATTACAGAGGATGAGATGGTTGGATGGCATCACTGACTCAATGGACATGAGTTTGAGCAAACTCCGGGAGATAGTGGAGGCCTGGCGTGTGCATCAGTTCATGGGACTGTAAAGAGTCAGACATGACTGAGAGACTGAACAACCACAACTACCATAAACCAAGTAACCTTTTTGTTAGTAAGGAAGAAGACATGTAATGGGCATGCAATATGTATGCAACAAGCAATATCTGCCACAATGAGTATTTTACCAGTATATGAGAAAGAAGAAAGAAAGAAAGAGAAAGTAAAGGAGGAAATAAGGAAAGGAAATGAAAAGGAAACATTTGAAAATGTAATGGTGGCATTAATTAGTGAAGAAGCCATGGGGAGATATTTTGGAGAAAAGGAACTTTTTTGAGTCACTCAAATTATTTATCTAGACAGAAGCCTCCTTCTTCAGTATAATAGGAGATACCAGTTACCAACCTGGAGGAGGGCATGGCAACCCACTCCAGTATTCTTGCCTGTTACTCCAGGTGTTTCTTGACTTCGTACTTTTGCATTCCAGTCCCCTATAATGAAAAGGACATCTTTTTTGGGTGTTAGTTCTAAAAGGTCTTGTAGGTCTTCATAGAACCGTTCAACTTCAGCTTCCTCAGCATTACTGGTTGGGGCATAGACTTGGATGACTGTGATATTGAATGGTTTGCCTTGGAAACGAACAGAGATCATTTTGTCATTTTTGAGACTGCATCCAAGTACCGCATTTCAGACTCTTTTGTTGACCATGATGGCTACTCCAGTTCTTCTAAGGGATTCCTGCCCACAGTAGTAGATATAATGGTCATCTGAGTTAAATTCACCCATTCCAGTCCATTTTAGTTCGCTGATTGCTAGAAAGTTGAAGTTCACTCTTGCCATCTCTTGTTTGACCACTTCCAATTTGCCTTGATTCATGGACATGACATTCCAGGTTCCTATGCAATACTGCTCTTTACAGCATTGGACCTTGCTTCTATCACCAGTCACATTCACAGCTGGGTATTGTTTTGCTTTGGCCGCATCCCTTCATTCTTTCTGGTGTTATTTCTCCACTGATCTCCAGTACCATATTGGGCACCTACTGACCTGGGGAATTCCTCTTTCAGTATCCTATCATTTTGCCTTTTCATACTGTTCATGGGGTTCTCAAGGCAAGAATAGTGAAGTGGTTTGCCATTCCCTTCTCTAGTGGACCACATTCTGTCAGACCTCTCCACCATGACCCGCCCATCTTGGGTTTCACTGAGTTTGACAAAGCTGTGTCCCTAGTGTGATTAGATTGACTAGTTTTCTGTGAGTATGGTTTCAGTGTGTCTGCCCTCTGATGCCCTCTTGCAACCCCTGCCATCTTACTTGGGTTTCTCTTGCCTTGGGTATGGGGTATCTCTTCACGGCTGCTCCAGCAAAGTGCAGCTGCTGCTCCTTACCTTGGATAAGGGGTATCTCCTCATTGCCACCCTTCCTGTCCTTCAACGTGGGATAGCTCCTCTAGGCCCTCCTGTGCCCACATAGCCACTGCTCCTTGGACATGGTGTGGGTCCTGGCCGCCGCCCCTGGCCTCAGGCGCCGACTTGCTCCTCCCAGCTCTCTGCCCCGACCTCAGACATGGGGTAGCTCCTCCCGGCCGCTGCCCCTGACCTGGGATGTGGGGTAGCTCCTCTTGACCGTTCATGTGCCATTGTAGCCTGACACTCTCGGCTGCTGCCCCTGTCCTCGGTCGTGGGATAACTCCTCTTGGCTGCTGCCCTTCGGACATGGAGTCCTCTCGGCTTCTGCCCCTGCCTTGGACGTGGGGTAGCTCCTCCCAGCCACGCTTAGTGTGGTGGTCGGTCGCAGCTGCCTGCACTCAGTGCGCCAGTAGGTCGCAGCTGCCTGCGCTTATTGCTCCAGTTAGTGCCTCACAAGTGCTTGTGAAATAAGACATGAACCCTGTCATCTAAAATATACCTTATAAAGCATTTTCATTTCTTTTCTTATTCCTAAAAAGAGATTTTAGTACCTTTGGATACTCTGAGGCCCTTTGGTGTTTAGCTCAAGGAATAGGGTTCCAGAGTTCAGAGTAAGGACTTTGCCACAGTATTCAGTGAAAGGCACTAAAAAGAACCATTGTATTCTAGAATATGAAGGATAAAGAACACTACTTTACAGGGCAAAAAATAAGTGAAGCCCCTTTAAGAAAAACTGGAGTAGAGCAAAACTTCAAATCACACACACACACACACACACACACACACACCCACACACACACACATACACACATTAGGGCTTCCCGGGTGTCTTAGTGGTAATGAATCCACGTGCCAATGCAATGCAGGAAACATAGGAGATGTAGGTTTGATTCCTGAGTAAGGAAGATCCCCTGGAGGAGGAAATGGCAATACATTCCAGTATTTCTGCCTGGAAAATCCCATGGAGAGAGGAGCCTGGTGGGTTACAGTCCATAGGGTTGCAAAAAGTTGGACACAACTGAGCAACTGAGCATGCATGCATACATGCATACTCTCTAGTTAAATGTGACCAAAGAACCAAACTTGAAGTTTTCACAGGTTACACTGAAAACTACCACAGGAATCACTGCATTTTACTATCACGGCTTTCAGTAACTAAATATATTTTAGTTTCTACTGTTTCAGTGAAAAGGGAAAAAAGAGGAATGAGTTTTTCTCTTTCCATTTCCTGAGAGCAAAGAAGATAAAGAGAACAGAGAGCAAGCCTAAACATTCCCAGATTTTTTTTTTCTTTAACTGCTCCTAACTCTGCATGTCTGTAACTAAGTTTGCTTTTCTGCCCCTAACTGCAGGAGCCACAATTCATATTTTCTCCTTTGACTCTAAGCTAAGTACATCCACTATTTGGTGTTTACCCTTGCAATGTTACATATCAGAAAGAAGTTCTCAGAGCCACCAAACTGCCATACTCAATTACTGGGTTACTGACACCAGCCTCTGACTGTCTTTGAAATAATGCAAGAAGAAGAAATCAAGATCTTATCACCTTTATTATTCATCATCTACTCCTGACTGTGAACCCTCAGCTTATATAAGACTCCTAATGGGGGCAGGGGGCACAGTTGTTGAAGCATGAGCTTACTGTGTTCCTCTCTCTGCCAGCCGAGAATTAAAGCCACCTTTCTATTTTCTCCAAACTCTGTCTCCCTATTTTTCATCCAGTCTTGGTGGGCAGAGAAGGCCAAGATTTTGGCCAGCAACACTACTTCCATTGCCCACCGTCAGAATAATTTCTGGATGACTAATATGTCTTCAAATTTCTAGCTTCCATTCAAAGTGTGAGGTGGGTGATTCTGATTTGCAGAGGTTTAATATTTCCTTTTGCACCCCTGGTGGCTCAGATGGAAAAAGAATCCACCGGTAATGTGAAAGACCTGGGTTCAATCCTGGGTTTGGGAAAATCCCCTGGAGGAGAGCATGGCCACCCCCTCCAGTATTCTTGCCTGGAAAATCCCCATGGACAGAGAAGCCTGGAGGGCTGCAGTCCATGGGGTCACAAAGAGTCAGACACAACTGAGAGACTAAGCACAATATTTTCTTACCATATTTGCAAGACAAATTGAAAATGAAAGTATCTTTTTTTTTTTCAGCTTCTATGTTGGGAGGTGGTATATGCCTCATAAAGTGAAGGATTGCCCAAAACATAAGCAGATGTTCAATATGCTTGTCAGATACAAATAATTACAAATATCCATGATGGTTGGATACAGTACTGAGCGATTTATATACCTTTTCTTAATCTGCAGGGAACCACTATTACAGGTGGATCATATCAATCAGATTAGGCTATGTTATACTGGAAACAAACAAACAACAACTGCCCAATCTCAACAGCTTATAACAACAGAAGTTGGTATCTCACTCATGTAACTATAATATTGTGGGTTAAAAGTGTACCGAGATGTCTTTGTTCTTGCTGTCTTCACACAGGGACCCAGACTGACAAAGGTTTTAGCATCATGTTATAAAACAATCTCAGTATGAAATTTTAGAGTTTGCTATGTCAGAGTAGTTGCCCAGTCGTGTCTGACTCTTTGCGAACCCGTGGACTGTAGCTCTCCAAGTTCCTCTGTCCATGGAATTCTCCAGGCAAGAATACTGGAGTGGGCAGTCATTCCCTTCTCCAGGGGATCTTCCCCACCCACGAATAAACTGCATCTCCTATATTGCAGGCAGATTCTTTAACATCTAAGCCACCAGGGAAGGTCCCAGAGGGAGAGCGAGCAAGAGTTAAATCATGGTGATTAAATGCTTCAATTTGGAAGTGAAACAACTTAATTCTGCTCCCATTTCATTGGCCAGAACAACTCCTGTAATTGTGTTTATACTAAAGGGAATGACGAAGCTTAATCTTCCACATATCCATAGGTAAAAAGAGAGCTAAGCCTAGGGGGAATTTTAGTAATGTATACTATAGTAAGTACTATAGTAAGTAGTATAGGAACAAACCTTCAGTTTCGAGAAAATTTTTAACAAAGGTTTTAAGTAAGGTAGTAGTGGAAGACAAAACTAAAACTTGAATATCTTCTGAGATTATATTAAGTTTTATAATAATAATGATATCTAACATGCATTGAGAATCACTAAACTTCATTTTAATTTTCACAACACTTTCACACAGGTTCAATCATTATTCAACAGATGAGGAAATGAAGGCTCTGAAAAATTCAATAATTTGCTCAAGTTTACATAGCCAACAAATGTATCAAGTCTGGAGCAGTAGTGTGATTTCAAACCTTAAGTTTTAACTGCTCTATTACACAGCCTCCACACATTCTACTTTCTTTTTTTAATTTTTATTTATTCTTAATTGATGTATAATTAGAATATTGTGTTGATTTCTGCCATACATCAACATGGATAAGCCAAATGTATACATATATTCCCTGCCTCTTGAGCTTCACTCCTCCCTCCCACTCCATCCTACCCCTCTTGGTTGTCATAGAGCCCTGGTTTGGGTTTCATGAGTCATACAGCAAATTCCCACTGGCTATCTATTTTACATATTGTAATGTATATGTTTCCATGTTATTTTTTTCATTAATCTCACTCTTTCAAGTTGTGTAACTAACACAACTGACACGACTGAGTGACTAACACTTTCACTTTCTTTCTCCTTCCTCCTCTTACCCATGTCCATAAGTCTGTTCTCCATGGCTGTGTCTTCATTGCTGTCCTGCAAATTAGTTAATCACAATAATCTTTCTAGATTCCATATATTTGTGTTAATGTATGATATTTGCTTTTTTCTTTCTGATTACTTCACTCTGTGTAATAGGCTCTAGGTTCATCTACTTCATTCGCACTGACTCAAATGCATTACTTTTTAGGGCTGACTAATATTCCACTGTCTATATGTACCACTATTTCTTTATCCATTCATCTGTCCATGGACATCCAGGTTGTTTCAATGTCCTAGGTATTGTACATAGTGCTGCAATGAACCCTGGAATTAACGTGTCTTTTTCAATTATGTTTTCTCAGGGTATATGCGCAGTATTGGGATTGTTGTGTCATATGGGCTTCCCTTATGGCTCAGCTGGTAAAGAATTCGCCTCGATGTGGGAGATCCCAGTTGAATTCCCGGGTTGGGAAGATCCCCTGGAGAAGAGAAAGGCTACCCACTCCAGTATTCTGGCTTGGAGAATTCCATGAGGTCCATAGGGTCGCAAAGAAGCGGACATGACTGAGCAACTTTCATTTTCACTATGGTAGTTTTATTCTTAATTTTTAAAGAAATACTGTCTTCCATAATTACCTATCAATTTACATTCCCACTAACAGTGCAAGTGGGTTCCCTTTTCTCCAAACCCACTCCAGCATTTATTATTTGTACATTTTTTGATGATGACTGTACAAATTGGTGTGAGGTGATATCTCATTGTATTTTGATTTGCATTTCTCTAATAATGAGTGGTGTTGAGCATCTTTTCATGTGTTTATTAGCCATCTGTATGGGCTTCTTTGAAAAACTGTCTGTTTAGGTCTTTTGCCCACTTTTTAAGTGGGTTGTTTGTTTTTTCTGTTATGTTTTTTCATATAAATTTATTTATTTCAATTGGAGGCTAATTACATTACAATATTGCATTGGTTTTGCCATACATTGACATGAATCTGCCACCGGTGTACATGTGTTCCCCATCCTGAACCTGCCTCCCCACACATCCCTCTGGGTCATCCCGGTGCACCAGCACCGAGCATCCTGATTCATGCATCAAAACTGGACTGGTGATTCATTACACATATGATAATATACATGTTTAAATGCCATTCTCCCAAATCATCCCACCCTCACCCTCCCCCACAGAGTCCAAAAGACTGTTCTGTACATCTGTGTCTCCTTTGCTGTCTCACATACAGGGTTATCATTACCATCTTTCTAAATTCCATATATATGCATTAGTATAGTGTATTGGTGGAGAAGACAATGGCACCCCACTCCAGTACTCTTGCCTGGAAAATCCCATGGACAGAGGAGCCTGGAAGGCTGCAGTCCATGGGATCACTGAGGGTTGGACACAACTGAGCAACTTCACTTTCACTTTTCAGTTTCATGCACTGGAGAAGGAAATGGCAACCCACTCCAGTGTTCTTGCCTGGGGAATCCTAGGGACGGGGGAGCATGGTGGGCTGCCATCTATGGGGTCGCACAGAGTCGGACATGACTGAAGTGACTTAGCAGCAGCATACTGTATTGGTGTTTTTCTTTCCAGCTTACTTCACTCTGTATAATCGGCTCCAGGTCCATCCATCTCATTAGAACTGATTCAAATGTATTCTTTTTAATGGCTGAGTAATATTAAATTCTGTATATGTACCACAGCTTTCTTAACCATTCGTCTGCTGATAGACATCTAGGTTGCTTCCATGACCCAGCTATTATAAACAGTGCTGTGATGAACATTGGGGTACACGTGTCTTTCAATTCTGGTTTCCTCAGTGTGTATGCCCAGCAGTGGAATTGGTGGGTCTTATAGCAGTTCTATTTACAGTTTTTTAAGGAATCTCCACACTGTTCTCCATAGTGACTGTACTAGTTTGCATTCCCACCAACAGTGTAAGAGGGTTCCCTCTTGGCCACACCCTCTCCAGCATTTATTGCCTGTAGACTTTTGGATCACAGCCATTCTGACTGGCGTGAAATGGCACCTCATTGTGGATTTGATTTGCATTTTTCTGATAATGAGTAGTGTTGAGAATGTTTTCATGTGTTTGTTAGCCATCTATATGTCTTTTTTGGAGAAATGACTGTTTAGTTCTTTGGCCCATTTTTTTTTTTTTTAGTGGATCATTTATTTTTCTGGAATTGAGCTGCAGGAGTTGCTTGTATATTTTTGAGATTCATTCTTTGTCAGTTGCTTCATTTGCTATTATTTTCTCCCATTCTGAAGGCTGTCTTTTCACCTTGCTTATAGTTCCCTTTGTTGTGCAGAAGCTTTTATTTTTAATTAGGTCCTATTTGTTTATTTTTGCTTTTATTTACAATATTCTGGGAGGTGGGTCATAGAGGATCCTGCTGTGATTTATGTCGGAGAGTGTTTTGCCTATGTTCTCCTCTAGGAGTTTTATAGTTTCTGGTCTTACATTTAGATCTTTAATCCATTTTGAGTTTATTTTTGTGTATGGTGTTAGAAAGTGTTCTAGTTTCATTCTTTTCCAAGTGGTTGACCAGTTTTCCCAGCACCACTTGTTGAAGAGATTATCTTTTCTCCATTGTATATTCTTGCCTCCTATGTCAAAGATAATGTGTCCATAGGTGCGTGGATTTATCTCTGAGCTTTCTATTTTTTTCCATTGATCTATATTTCTGTCTTTGTTTCAGTACCATGCTGTCTTGATGACTGTGGCTTTGTATTAGAGCCTGAAGTCAGGCAGTTTGATTCCTCCAGTTGCATTCTTCTTTCTCAATATTGCTTTGGCTTGTAGAGGGTTTTTATTTTTTATTTTCTTTTGTATTTCCATACAAATTGTGACATTATTGTTCTAGTTCTGTGAAAAATACCATTGGTAGCTTGATAGGAATTGCACTGAAATGATAGATTGCTTTGGGTAGTATACTCATTTTCACAACATTGATTCTTCTGATCCATGAACATGGTATATTTCTCCATCTTTTTGTGTCCTCTTTGATTTCTTTCATCAGTGTTTTATAGTTTTCTATATATAGGTCTTTTGTTGCTTTAGGTAGATACATTCCTAAGTATTTTGTTCTTTTCGTTGCAATGGCAAATGGAATTGATTCCTTAATTTCTCTTTCTGTTTTCTCATTGTTAGTGTATAGGAATGCAAGGGATTTCTGTGTGTTGATTTTATATCCTGCAACTTTACTATATTCATTCCTTAGTCCTAGTAATTTTCTGGTGGAGTCTTTATGGTTTTCTATGTAGAGGATCATGTCATCTGCAAACAGTGAGAGTTTTATTACTTCTTTTCCAATATGGATTCCTTTTATTTCTTTTTCTGCTCTGACTGCTGTGGCCAAAACTTCCAAAACTGTGTTGAATAGTGGTGAGAGTGGGCACCCTTGTCTTGTTCCTGACTTTAGGGGAAATGCTTTCAATTTTTCACCATTGAGGATAATGTTTGCTGAGGGTTTGTCATATATAGCTTTTATTATATTGAGGTATGTTCCTTCTATTCCTGCTTTCTGGAGGGTTTTTATCATAAACGGATATTGAATTTTGTCCAAGGCTTTCTCTGCATCTATTGAGATAATCATATGGTTTTTATTTTTCAATTTGTTAATGTGGTGTATTACATTGATTGATTCGTGGATATTGAAGAATCCTTACATCCCTGGGATAAACCCCACTTGGACATGATGTATGATCTTTTTAATATCTTGTTGGACTCTTTGCTAGAATTTTGTTAAGGATTTTTGCATCTATGTTCATCAGTGACATTGGCCTGTAGTTTTCATTTTTTGTAGCATCTTTGTCTGATTTTGGTATTAGGGTGATGGTGGCCTCATAGAATGAGTTTGGAAGTTTACCTTCCTTTGCAATTTTCTGGAACAGTTTAAATAGAATAGGTGTTAGCTCTTCTCTAAATTTTTTTTAGAATTCAGCTGTGAAGCTGTCTGGTCCTGGGCTTATGTTTGCTGGAAGGTTTGTGGTTACAGTTTCAATTTCTGTGCTTGTGATGAGTCTGTTAAGATTTTCTATTTCTTCCTGGTTCAGTTTTGGAAATTTGTACTTTTCTAAGAATTTGTCCATTTCTTCCAAGTTCACCATTTTATTGGCATAGTTGCTGATAGTAGTCTCTTAGGATCCTTTGTATTTCTGTCTTGTCTGTTGTGATCTCTCCATTTTCATTTCTAATTTTGTTGATTTAATTTTTCTCCCTTTGTTTCTTGAGGAGTCTGGCTAATGGTTTGTCAATTTTATTTATCTTCTCAAAGAACCAGCTTTTGACTTTTTTTATTTTTGCTATGCTCTCTTCTTTTTTTTTTTTTTTTTTTGCATTTGTTTCTGCCTAATTTTTAAGATTTGTTTCCTTCCACTAACCCTGAGGTTCTTCATTTCTTTATTTTCTAGTTGCTTTAGATGTAAAGTGAGATTATTTATTTGACTTTTTCCTTGTTTCTTGAGGTAAGCCTTTATTGCTATGAACTTTCCCCTTAGCACTGCTTTTACAGTGTCCCATAGGTTTAGGGTTGTTATGTTTTCATTTTCATTCATTTCTATGCATATTTTGATTTTTTTATCTCTTTGATTTGTTGGTTATTCAGAAGCGTGTTGTTCAGCCTCCATATGTTAGAATTTTTAATAGTTTTTCTCCTGTAATTGACATCTCATCTTACTGAATTGTGGTCCGAAAAGATGCTTGGAATGGTTTCAGTTTTTTTGAATTTACCAAGGCTAGTTTTATGGCCCAGAATGTGATCTATCCTGGAGAAGGTTTCATGTGCACTTAAGAAAAGTTGAAATTCATTGTTTTGGGGTGAAATGTCCTATAGATATCAATTAGGTCTACCTGGTGTATTGTATCATTTATGGTTTGTGTTTCCTTGTTAACTTTCTGTTTAGTTGATCTATCCATAGATGTGAGTGGAGTATTAAAGTCTCCCACTATTATTGTGTTATTGTTAATTCCCCCTTTCATACTTGTTCGCATTTGTCTTACATATTGCGGTGCTCCTATGTTGGGTGCATATATATTTATAATTGTTATGTCTTCTTCTGGACTGATCCTTTGATCATTATGTAGTGGCCTTCTTTGTCTCTTTTCACAGCCTTTGTTTTAAAGTCTATTTTATCTGATATGAGTATTGCTACTCCTGCTTTCTTTTGGCCTCTATTTGCGTGGAATATCTTTTTCCATCCCTTCATTTTCAGTCTGTATGTGTCCCTTGTTTCAAGGTGGGTTTCTTGTAGACAACATATATAGGGGTCTTGTTTTTGTATCCATTCAGCCAGTCTTTGTCTTTTGGTTGGGTATTCAACCCATTTACATTTAAGGTAATTTTTGATAAGTAAGATCCTGTTGCCATTTATTTTATTGTTTTCATTTTGAGTTTATACACCCTTTTTGTATTTCCTGTCTAGAGAAGATCCTTTAGCATTTGTTGGAGAGCTGTTTTGGTGGTGCTGAATTCTCTCAGCTTTTGCTTGTATGTAAAACTTTTGATTTCTCCTTCATATTTGAATGAGATCCTTGCTGGGTACAGTAATCTGGGCTGTAGGTTATTTACTTTCATCACTTTAAGTATGTCCTGCCATTTCCCTTCTGGCCTGAAGAGTTTCTCTTGAAAGATCAACTGTTATCCTTATGAGAATCCCTTTGAGTGTTATTTGTTGTTTTTCCCTTGCTGCTTTTAATATTTGTTCTTTGTGTTTGATCTTCATTCATTCGATTAATATGTGTCTTGGGGTGTTTCACCTTGGGTTTATCTTATTTGGGACTCTCTGGGTTTCTTGAACTTGGGTGACTGTTTCCTTCCCCATTTTAGGGAAGTTTTCAACTCTTATCTCCTCATGTATTTTCTCATGATCTTTCTTTTTGTCTTCTTCTTCTGGGATTCCTATGATTTGAATGTTGGGGCATTTCACATTGGCCCAGAGTTCCCTGAGGTTGTCCTCATTTCTTTTAATTCTTTTTTTCTTTTTTCCTCTCTGATTCATTTATTTCTAGCATTCTATCTTCTTCCTCACTTATCCTATCTTCTACCTCTGTTATTCTACTGCTGGTTCCCTCTAGAGTGTTTTTGATCTCATTTATGTGTTGGAGAAGACTCTTGAGAGTCCCTTGGACTGCAAGGAGATCCACCCAGTTCATCTTAAGGGATATCAGTCCGGGGTGTTCATTGGAAGGACTGGTGTTTAAGCTGAAACTCCAATACTTTAGTCACCTGATGCGAAGAGCTGACTTATTTGATAAGTCCCTGATGCTGGGAAACAATTAAGAGCAGGAGCAGAAGGGGACGACAGAGCATGAGATGGTTGAATGACATCATCGACTCGATGGACATGGGTTTGGGTGGATTCTGGGAGTTGGTGATGGACAGGGAGGCCTGGCATACTGCGGTTAATGGGGTCGCAAAGAGTCAGACATGACTGACTGAACTGAACTGAACTGATTGTGTTGTTCATTATATATTGACTCTTTTTTATTTCTTCTAGGTCCTTGTTAAACCTTTCTTGCATCTTCTCAATCCTTGTCTCCAGGCTATTTATCTGTAACTCCATTTTGTTTTCAAGATTTTGGATTATTTTCACTATCATTATTAGGAATTTTTTATCAGGTAGATTCCCTCTCTTCTGCTTTTGTTTGATTTGGTGGGCATTTATCCTGGTCCTTTACCTGCTGGCTATTTCTTTGCCTTTTCATCTTGTTTATATTGCTGTGTTTGGGGTGGTCTTTCTGTATTCTGGCAGTTTGTGGTTCTTCATTATTGTGGAGGTTCCTCACTGTGGGTGATGTTGCACTGGTGGCTTGTCAAGGTTTCCTGGTTAGGGAAGCTTGTGTCAGTGTTCTGGTGGGTGGAGCTGGATTTCATCTCTCTGGAGTACAATGAAGTGTCCAGTAATGAGTTATGAGATGTCAGTGGGTTTGGTTTGACTTTGGGCAGCCTGTATATTGAAGCTCAAGACTATGTTCCTTTGTTGCTGGAGAATTTGCATGGTATGTTTTGCTCTGGAACTTGTTGGCCCTTGAGTGGTGCTTGGTTTCAGTGTAGGTATGGAGGCATTTGATGAGCTCCTGTTGATTAATGTTCCCTGGAGTTAGTTTTCTGGTGTTCTCAGGATTTAGACTTAAGCTTCCTGCCTCTGGTTTTCAGTCTTATTCTTACAGTAGCCTCAAGACTTCTCCATCTATACAGCACTGATGATAAAATATCTAGGTTCATGATGAAAAGTTTCTCCACAGTCAGGGACTCCCAGAGAGGTACACAGAGTTACATGGAGAACAGAAGAAGGAGGAAGGAGATAGATGTGACCAGGAGGAGAAGAGAGGGAATCAAAAGGGAGATAGCAAGCTAGCCAGTAATCACTTCACTATATGCTCTCCACAGTCTGGATCCCTCAGAGATCTTCATGGTGTTACACAGAGAAGAGGGAGGAAGGAGACAGAGGTTGCCAGGAGGATAAAAGGGGGAATCAAAAGGAGAGAGATAGATTTAGCCCATAATCAGTTCCCTAAGTGTTCTCCACAGCCCGGAACACACAAAGAGATTCACCGAGTTGGGTAGAGAAGAGAAGGGGGAGGGAGGAGATAGAGGCGACCTGGTGGAGAAAATGGAGAGTCCAAAGGGGGAGAGAGCAGTCAAGCCAGTAGCCTCGCTCCCAAGTAAAAATGGTTTGAAGATTGGATTCTTAAAGGTACAAAATTGATAACAAATACCAAAAAGCAAAGATTAAAAATCCAGAGTAGAGGTTGGATTCTCAAAAATACAATATTAAAGAGAAAAAACAAAGTCACAAAAATTATTATATATATATATAGATATATTTAGATATATGAAGTTTGCTTTAAAAATAGGGTCTTTTTTTGCAAAGTAATAGATTATAAAAATGAAAATTAAAGGAGTAATAGAGGACTTTAAAATTAAAAAAAAATTTTTAATTTAAAAATGATAATAGTAAAATATATATCTAGGACTTTCTCTGTTGTTGGTTGCACAGTGTGGGCTCAGTTGATTTTCAGATAGTTCCTTGATCTGGCTTATACTTCTCAAGATCTATAGGCCCCTTCCTATGTAGTCACTAAATAATACTATCACCCTGCAGGTGTTAACTGCAGGGTTTTAATCTACTGCACCTTTCACTTCCAAAGCGGTTCCCTCCGTTTATTTTAGCTTCTTCTGTTTGCTGGTCTCTTCAGTGTCTAATTCCCTCCCTGACACAAGGGGGCGGTGTGGTCACTTTTTTAAGCTTACTTGTTCAGTGGTCCTGTGGGGAGGGAGGAACACTGCAAACAAATATCACTGGCGTGTGTGGGGAGTGCTCGCAGTGTCTCGGCTACACTGGGTTTGCCCTCGCTCACGGTGTGTGTGCTTTCCCAGTCTACACTATTCAGACTCTAGGTTGCTGTGCCGGGAACTGTCTGAGGCAGGACCTGAGTTGCATGCACTTCCCATGTCTAAGCCTCTCAGGCTCAGGTTCTCGGGTACTCCACAAAGGTGCAGACTTGGTTGGGCCTGCATTTTGTGCCCTTTCCAGGTCCGAGCAGTTCAGGTGACCAGGTGCTTGGCGAATGCGGTTGCCCCCAGTTGGGGGCTGCATCTTATTGCCTCCTCTGTCATCGCCGCTCAGTTTTCTGGGTGTACAACTGGTGTACCTTCTCAGGTGTGCTGTGTGTCTCTTCTGGGGAGCTGATCTCTGGCTGCAACCCTCCCAGCGGATGTCAACCGTCCAGAATCCCAAGAAGTCTTGGTTAGCAACGAAGCCTACTTGCAGTTTGGTAGATGATGCCTCTCTGGGTCTGGGATTGCCCCCTTCCTGCTCTCGTTGCTCTGGCCTGCCTGTCTCTGATGGGGGATGGGCCAGTCCACAGCTGCCTAGCTCTGCTTAGTTGTTTGTTCTGTGAGTGGGCCTGGTGGTGTCTTAGGTTAGGGCTTTTCGTGGGATAGCTATCCCACAGTCTGGGGGGCTATCTCAAGTTAGTTCCCTCAGATTGCCCTCGGGGCATTCAGGCCCAATCCTTCCCCTAAGCAATGCAACCCTTGCCTCCCTGTCCAGCCCCCGCTTGCTAGTGTTGGATATGAGTGTCTGGGCTGCTTCTCCGCTGGGAGTTGCCCTTAGACATGTAATCTGTGGGTTTTAATTATATATTTATTTTTCCTCCCGGTTATGCTGTCCTCTGAGTTTTCAAGGCTCTCCACAGACTCGCCAGTGAGAATGTTTCCTGGTGTTTGGAAACCTCTCTTTTTTAAGACTCCCTTCCTGGGATGGATATCCATCCCTACCTCTTTTGTCTCTCTTTTTATCTTTTATATTTTTTCCTACCTCCTTTTGAAGACAATGGGCTGCCTTTCTGGGTGCCTGATGTCCTCTGCCAGCATTCAGGAGTTGTTTTGTGGAATTTACTGTGTTCAAATGTTCTTTTGATGAATTTGTGGGGGAGAAAGTGGTCTCCCCATCATATCCCTCCACCATCTTAGGACGGCCCCACCCCATGTTTTTTGTGTGAGTCTGAGTGAACTCCAGGAGATGGTGATGGACAGGGAGGCCTGGCGTGCTGCAATTCATGGGGTCACAAAGAGTTGGACACGACTGAGTGACTGAACTGACTGAACTGACTGACTGAGTTGCATAAGCTGCTTTTATATTTTGGAAATTAATATTTTTCAGTTGTTTCATTTGCTATTGAGGGCTTCCCTGATAGCTCAGTTTGTACCAAATCTGCCCGCAATGCAGGAGACCCAGGTTTGATCCCTGGGTCAGAAAGATCCACTGAAGAGGGGACAGGCTACCCACTCCAGTATTCTTGGGCTTCCCTTATGGCTCAGCTGGTAAAGAATCCACCTGCTATGCAAGAGACCTGGGTTCTATACCTGGGTTGGGAAGATTTGCTATTATTTTTTTCCATTCTGAGGGTTGTCCTTTTACCTTGTTTATAGTTTCCTTTGATGTCCCAAAGCTTATATTAGGTCCCACATGTTTATTTTTGTTTTTATCTCCATTTCTCTAGGGGGTGGGTCATAAAGGATCTTGCTGTGATTTTTGTCATAGAGTGTTCTGCCTATATTTGCCTCTAAGACTTTTATAGCTTTTAGTCTTACATTTAGGTCTTTAATCCATTTTGAGTTTATCTTTGTGGATGGTGTTAGGAAGTGTTCTAATATCATTGTTTTACATGTAGCTGTCCAGTTTTCTCAGCATCATTTACTGAAGAGACTGTCTTTTCCCCATTCTGTATTCTTACCTCCTTTGTCAAAGATAAGTGCTCATAGGTGTGTGGGTTTATTTCTGTGCCTTCTATCTTGTTCCATTGGTCTATATTTTTGTTTTTGTGCCAGTACAATATGTGTCTTTGTAGCTTTGTAGTATACTCTAAAGTTAGAGAGGTTGATTCCTCCAGCTCCTTTCTTCTTTCTCAAGATTGCTTTGGCTGTTTTGGGTCTTTTTTGTTTCCACACGAATTATGAGATTTATTTTTCTAGTTCTGTGAAAACTGTAATTGGTAATTTGATAGAGATTGCATTGAATATGTAGACTGTATTGGGTAGTATAGTCATTTTCACGATAATAGTTTCTTCCAACCCAGGAACATGGAATATCTCTGTCTGTTTCTGTTGTCTTTGATTTATTTAATCAGTGTCTTACAGTTTTTTTGTATACAGTTCTTTTCTCTCTGTAGTTAGTTTTATTCAGTTAGCTTTATTCCTAGGTATTTTATTCTTTTTGTTGCAGTGGTAAATGAGATTGATTATATAATTTTTTTACTGATTTTGTATTGATAATGTATAGGAGTGCAAGGGATTTCTGCATATTGATTCTGTATCCTATGATTTGCTAAATTCATTGATTTGCTATAGTAAATTTCTGATAGCACCTTTAGGATTTTCTAAGTATAGTATCATGTCACCTGCAAATAGTCAGTTTTACTTATTTTCCCATCTGGATTGTTTATTTATTTTTCTTTTCTGATTGCCATAGCTAGGATTTTCAAAATTGTGTTGAATAATAGCAATGAGAGTGGGCACTCTTGTCTTGTTCCTGAACTTTGAGAGGTTGCTTTCAGTTTTTCACCATTGAGAATAATGTTTTCTGTAGATTTGCTGTATATGGCCTTTATTATGTTAGGGTAGGTTGCTTCTATGTCCATTTTTGAAGACTTTTTATTATAAAAGGGTACTGAATTTGATTCAAAGCTTTTCCTACACCTATTGACATTATCATATGGTTTCTATCTTTCAATTTGTTAATATGGTATATCACATTGATTTATTTGTGTATACTGAAGAATCCTTTCATCCCTGGAATAAAGCTGACTTGATCATCTTGCATGATCTTTTAAGTGTGTTGTTGAATTCTGTTTGACAGAATTTGTTAAGAATTTTTGCATTGAGGTTCATCAATGTATCGGCCTGTAATTTTCTTTTTGTGTGCTGTCTTTGTCTGGTTTTGGTATCAGCTTGACGGTGGCCTGTAGAATGAGTTTGTGTTCCTACCTTTTTTTAAAAAAGTGTTTTAGAAGGATACACATCAGCTCTTCTCTAAATATTTGATAGAATTCATCTGTGAAGCCATCTGGCCCTGTTCTTTTGTTTGGGGGGACTTTTTTTATTGCAGTTTCAGCATCAGCACTTGTGATCATCTTATTCAAATTTTCTATTTCTTTTTGGTTCAGTCTTGGAAGGTTGAACTTTTTTAAGGATCTGTCCATTTCTTCCAAGTTGTCCATTTTATTGGCATATAGTTGCTCATAATAGTCTCTTATGATCATCTGTCTACATTGTCTTCTGTAACCTCTCCTTTTTCATCTCTAATTTTCTTGATTTGATTTTCCTCCCCTTTTTTCCTGATAAGTCTGCCTAATAATTTGTCAATTTTGTTTATCTTCTCAATGAACCATCTTTTACTTTTATTAATCTTTCCTATTATTCCCTTCATTTCTTTTTCATTTATTTCTGCTCTGATCTGTATGTTTGTTTTTTGTTTTTTTTTTTTTTGCTTCTACCAAGTTTGCATTTTTTGTTGTTCTTCCTCTTCTTTTTCCCATTGTTTTAGGTGTAAAGTTTGATTTTCTATTCGATGTCTTCTTGTTTCTTGAGGTAAGATTGTATTTCTATAGACTTCTCTCTTAGAATTCCTTTTGCTGCATCCCATAGGTTTTCAGTAATCATGTTGTCATTTTCATTTGTTTCTAGGAATTCTTATATATACCTTTTCATTTCATCAGTAATCTGCTCGTTATTTAGAAACATTTTGTTTAAACTCCACATGCAGTTTTCTTCCTGTAATTTGTTTCTTGATGTGGTCAAATAGGGCATGGCAAGAGTGGACATCAAAATTTTATGAATGAGTGAACTAAAATGAATGGGAATGGGTGAATATAACTCAGATAACCATTATATCAAATAATCAGGGAAAAAATCCCTTGGAAGAATGGAGCAGCCCTCATAGTCAACAAGAGTCCAAAATGCAGTACTTATGTGCAATATCTAAAACGACAGAATGAACTTAGGTCATTTCCAAGGCAAATAATTAAACATCACAGTATTTTAAGTCTATGCTCCAACCACTAATGCTGAAGAAGCTGAATTTGAACAGTTCTATAAAGTCCTCCAAGACCTTCTAGAACTTCTAGAAGATATCCTTTTCATCATAGGGGTCTGGAATACAAAAGTAGGAAGTCAAGAGACACCTGGAGTAACAGGCAAATTTAGTTTTGGGGCATAAATGAATCAGGGTGAAGACTAACAGAGTTTTGCCAAGAGAACACACTGGTCATGGCAAATACCCTTTTCCAATAACACAAAAGATGACTCTACACTTGGACATCACCAGATGGTCAATATCAATGTGTTATTTGCAGCTGAAGATGGAAAAACTCTATACAGTCAGCAAAAATAAGAACAGGAGCTGACTGTGGCTCAGATAAGTTGAAAAAATTCAAACTTAAATTGAAGAAAGTAGGGAAAACCAGTAGGCCATTTAGGTATGACTCAAATCAAATCCCTTGTGATTATACAGTAGAAGTGATAAATAGATTCATGGGATTAGATATGAACGACAGAGTACCTGAAGAACTATGGACAAAGGTTCTTAACACTGTGCAGGAGATGGTGAGGAAAACCATCCCAAAGAAAAAGAAATACAACAAGGCAAAATGGTTGTTTGGGAAGGCCCTAAAATATCTGAGAAAAGAAAAGAAGCAAAAAGCAAAGGAGAAAAGGAAAGATATACCCATCTGAATGCAGAGCTCCAAAGAATAGCAAGGAGGGAGAGATAAGAAAGCCTTAAATGAACATTCAAGAAAAAGAGGAACATAATATAATGGAAAGACTAGAGGTCTCTTCAAAAAACTTAGAGATACCAAGGAAATATTTCATGCAAAGATGGCACAATAAAGGATAGAAACAGCATTGACCTAACAGAAGCAGAAGAGATTAAGAAGAGGTGGCAAGCACACACAGAAGAACTGTACAAAAAGTTCTAATGACCTGGATAAGCACGGTGATGCTTATCTCACCTAGAGACAGACTTCCTGGAGTACGAAATCAAGTGAGCCTTAGGAAGCATTACTATGAACAAAGCTAGTGAGGTGATGGAATTCCAGCTGAGCTGTTTCAAATCTTAAAAGATGAAGCTGTTAAAGTGCTGCATTCAACATGCCAGAAAATTTGGAAAACTCAGCAGTGGCCACGGGACTGGAAAAGGCCAGTTTTCATTCCATTTCCAATGAAGGACAGTGCCAAAGAATGTTCAAACTACCACACCATTGTGTTCATTTCACATTCTAGCAAGGCAATGGCCAAAATCCTTCAAGCTAGGCTTCAACAGTATGTGAACCAAGAACTTCTAGATGTTCAAGCTGGATTAAGAAAAGGCAGAGGAACCAGAGATCAAATTACCAACGCCCATTGAATCATAGAAAAACCCAGAGAATTCCAGTAAAATATCTACTTCTGGCTCATTGACTATGTTAAGGCTTTGAATGTGTGGATGTGTGCTGAGTCGCTTCAGTAGTGTCTGGCTCTTTGAGACCCTATGGGCTGTAGGCTGCCAGCCTCCTCTGTCCATGGGATTCTCCATGCAAGAATACAGGAGTGAGTTTCCATTTCCTCCTCCAAGGGATCTTCCTGACCCAGGGATGAAACCCATGTCTCCTGCAGCTGTGGTATTGCAGGTGGATTCTTTACCACTGAGCCACCAGTAAAGTGTGGAAAGTTCTTAAATATATGGAAGTACCAGATCACCTTACCTTCTTTCTGAGAAACCTGTATGCATGTCAAGAAGTAACATTTAGAACCAAACATGGAACAATGGGCTGGTTCATAATTGGGAAATTAGTACATCAAGGCTGTCTATTGTCATCCTGCTTATTTAACTTCTATGGAGAGTACATCATGTGAAATGCTGAGCTGGATGATGCACAAGCTGGAATCAAGATTACCAGGAAAATTATTGATAGCCTCAGAAATGCATATGATACCACCCTAATGAGAGAAAGTGAAGAGGAACTAAAGAACCTTTTGATGAAGGTGAAAGAGGAGAGTGAAAAGGCTGGGTTAAAACTCAGATTCAAAAAACTAAAACTATGGTATCTGGTCCCATCACTTCATGGCATATAAATGGAAAAAATGGAAACAATGACAGACTTTATTTTCTTGGGCTCCAAAATCACTTTGGTGGTGAATGCAGCTATGAAATTAAAAGATGGTTGCTCATTGAAAGAAAAGCTATAACAAACTTAGACAGTGTATTAAAAAGCAGAGACATTAGTTTGCCAACAGAGGTCCACATAGTCAAAGCTATGGTTTTCCCAGAAGCCATGTATGGATGTGACAGTTGGACCATAAAGAAGGCTGAGTGCCAGAGATTGATGCTTTTGAACTGCAGTGCTGGACAAGACTTTTGAGAGTCCCTGGGACTGCAGGGAGATCAAACGAGTCAGTCCTAAATGAAATCAACCTGGAAAATTCATTGAAAGGACTGACGCTGAAGCTGAAGCTCCAATATTTTGTCCATCTAATGTGAAGAGCCAACTCATTGGAAAACACCCTGATGCTGGAAATGATTGAAAGCAGGAGAAGGTGACAACAGAGATATAGATGGCTGTATGGCATCATCAATTCAATGGACATGAGATTGAGCAAACTCAATCTCGTGAAGGAAGGGAAGCCTGTCGTATTGCAGTTCATGGTGTCACAGAGAGTCGGACATGACTGAGTGACTGAACAACTCTCTGGGGTATCTTTTTTCCCACTGTTCAGCTGCCGGTGCTGGCATGTGGGAGATAGAGGCTTCAGTGTTGGCTCCACTCCTTTCAAGTGACTCAGCAGTATCACTTTGCCCTTATGGCTGGCTGAGCTTTCCTCCACAGGCATCTCCCACTATGATCTCCTCTCTCAAGTCCCCTCAGGCTCTTTCCACAGTCAACAGCAGACCTCCCCATGGGATTGCTTTCCAATCCCTATGCTCCAGCTCCCAGCTACTGCACTTTCTATAGAACTTGAATGCCTGTCCGGGGCCCATAGGGCTTTGGCAAGGATTGTCTGTATGGTTCTCATTCCATTCAGCCCATCAAAGATCAGCTGCCTCACTCTCCATTGACCTCAAATGCTTCTCTCTTGCAAACAACTGCTCCAATGTAGGGATCTGACCCTTGCTTCAGTCCACCACCCCCAGTTTCAGGTCCAGTCCTGTTGTCTCTCCTCTTTTCACTCTTACTTCCTTCATCCTACCAAATTTTTAATGGGTCTATATATTCCTTTCCAGGAATTCCTGTACACTCTCAGCTGATGTTCTGCAAGATCTTCTGTGTCTGAAAGTGTATTATTGATGTATCCATGGAGAGCGATGTACTCCATGTCCACCTAATCCTCCACCAACTTATCTCTCCTGAACATACTCTGCTTTCTAATACAATATAAATAATGTGTCATTACAAAATAATTTAAATGAATGTAACTGACTGCTAAAAGTGAGTTGTGTGTTATAGACCTTTAGGGCTGCAAGGGAGTTTAGAAATTGTTTAGTCCAATCACCTACTTTTTCACATTAGGAGGTTGAGGCCAGTGCAGGCTCAATGCATGATACTGGATGCTTGGGGCTGGTGCATTGGGATGACCCAGAGGGATGGTATGGGGAGGGAGGAGGAAAGGGGGTTCAGGATGGGGAACACATGTATACCTGTGGAGGATTCACGTTGATGTATGGCAAAACCAATACAATAATGTAAAGTAATTAACCTCCAATTAATGTAAATGAATTTATATTTAAAAAAGGAAGGAATTAAACATAGTCATTGTTATTAGTGTTTGAGCTAGGACTCACATGCAGGTCTTCAACATTATTTTGTCATGCATTGAAACCTTCAAAAGTTTTCTGTATCTTGAGCTGCTAAAATTACCTCAGAAGCTCATTCTAGACCATATCTTATCCAGGCTCATGTACATGTCATCTTCCTAAATTCACAGAAGTATTCTCACTTATTTATGGGAAGGCTATGGTGGAAAGAGAGTGGGAGAATTGTAAACCTTATTTGGTAGGCAAACTAACAAAAATTAAGATAGAATGATTAATCCAAGGTCTATACAGATGATTTTTCTACTTCAGTTGTGAATAGACTGAAGGAAGAGGAAGGAAGGAAGGAAACCTGGCTTATAATCATCAATCAGTAAAAGCATGTCTGGAAATAACATCACAACTGTCATAAATAAATCTCTTTAGAAACTGACATAAAAAGATTAGATGAGAAAAGATTTGCAGGTTTCATGTTCTGCTACTCACAACACTTTGTAGCATTTTATTCCTCTTTCAAATGTTTGTTGTGATAGAATAACCTCCGTTTAGTAAGTTTCAATCCTATGTTAAGGATTCTGTTATTTGTAAGCTGTTATTTGTTAAGAAATAATTCTAAGGGGATTTTAATTGCACAGAGTTCTCTTATTGGAGATTATGCTCTTCAATTAATGTTGCTAGAAAGTGTGCATGTGTGCTCAGTCGTGTCTTACTTGTGTGCTCAGTCATGTCTGACTCTTTGAAATCCACCAGGCTCCTCTGTCCATGGAATTTCTCCTGCATTGGCAGGCAAATTCTTTACCACTAAGAAACCTGGGGAGCCTGGCTAGAAAACACTGTTTTAAAACAAATAAACATTTATATCCCTTGCCTAGTATGTGGAAGGAACCATGCAAAGTATTTCTCCTAGAACTTTTGTAGTTTGAAATTCAGTATCAAGGAGGCCCAGAAAGGAAAGAGGTAGAATTTTCTTATTGGAAGAATAAGGCCACTGGTCGCTAAGGAAATTTTTAACAAAATGAAAAGACTAACTAAGGAAATTCAGAGCACATTTGGAAATTATGTGATCAACAAGGGATTACTATCTGAAATATAAAAAAGCTCACACAGCTCAGTATAAGAAAAACAACCTAATCAAAAAATTTGCAGAAGACCTAAATAGACAGATGGTCAATAGGCATATGAAACGATATTCACTAATTACTAAAGAATTGCAAATCAAAACTACAGTGAGGTATTATCTCAGGAGAGTCAGAATGGTTGACATAAAAAAAAAAACTATAGATAATACATGCTGGAGAGTGTATAGAGAAAAGGTGTATACAGTTTGTAGGAATGTACATTGTTACAACCACTATGGAAAACAGTATGTAGGTTCCTTTAAAAACTAAAAGTAGAACTACCATATGATCCAGCAATTCTATTCCTGGGTATATGTCTTGAAAAGATAAAAACTATAATTCAAAAAGATACCCTTATGTTCATAACAACACTACTCATAATAGCCAAAAGCATGGAAACAGAATAAATGTCCATCCACAGAGGAATGGATAAAAAAAAAATGTGGTACATATATATACCATGGAATATTGCTTAACCACTAAAAAGAAGGAAATATGTAATGCCATCTGTTGCAACATGGATGGACCTTCACTATACTGAATGAAGTCAGACAGAAAAGGAGAAATACCATATGACATCCCTTAAAATGATACAAAAGAAGTTATTTACAAAACAGAAATAGACTCATGGACTGAGAGAAGAACTTATCGTTGCCAGGGGGAAGGATCAGGGAGGGAATAGTTAAGGAGTTTGAGATCGACATGTACACATTGTTATATTTAAAATGGGTAACCAACAAGCTCCTACAGTAGAGCACAGAGAACGTTGATGAATATTATGTGGCAGCCTGGATGAGACAGGAGTTTGGGGGAGAATGGATACATATATATGTATATGTATATGTATATGTAAGAAGAGAAAGTAAAGGAAAAGGAGGAAAGGAAAGATATACCCATCTGAATGCAGAATTCCAGAAATAGCAAGGAAAAATAAGAGAGCTTTCTTCAGTGATCAGTGCAAAGAAAGAGAGGAAAACAACAGAATGGGAAAGACTAGAGAGCTCTTCAAGAAAATTAGAGATAACAAGGGAATATTTCATGCAAAGATGTGCACAAAAAGGACAGAAATGTTACGGATCTAACTTAAGCAGAAGATATTAAGAAGAGGTGGTAAAAATACACAGAAGAACTATACAAAAAAGGATCTTAATGACCCAGATAACCACAATGGTGTTATCACTCACCAAGAGTCAGACATTCTGGAATGTGAAGTCCAGTGTGCCTTAGGAAGCATCACTGCGAACATAGCTAGTGGAGGTGACGGAATTCCATTTGAGCTATTTCATCCTAAAAGATGATGCTGTTAAAGTGCTGCAGTCGACAAGCCAGCAAATTTGGAAAACTCAGCAGTGGCCACAGGACTGGAAAGGTTCAGTTTTCATTCCAATCCCAAAGAAAAGTAATGCCAATGAGGCTCCAACAGCATGTGAATCGAGAAATTCCAGATGTTCAAGCTGGACTTAGAAAAGGCAGAGAAACCAGAGCTCAAGTTGCCAACATCTGTTAGATCATAAAAAAGCAAGAGAATTTCAGAAAAAAATGCCTACTTTTGCTTTATTGACTATGCCAAAGCCTTTGACTGTGTGGTCACAGCAAGCTGTGGAAAATTCTTCAAGAGATGGGAATGCCACACCACCTTCCCTGCCTCCTAAGAAATCTGTATGCAGGTCAAGAAGCAACAGTTAGAACTGGACATGGAACATTGGACTGGTTCTAAATTGGAAAAGTTGTCAAAAAGTTGGAAAAATCGAAAAATTGTCATCCTGCTTATTTAACTTATATGCAGAGTACATCATGTGAAATGCCAGGCTGGAGGAAGCACAAGCTGGAATCAAGATTGCCAGGAGAAATATCAGTAACCTAAGATATGCAGATGACAAGAAGAAAGTGAAGAGGAACTAAAGAGCCTCTTGATCAAGTTGGAAGAGGAGGGTGAAAAAGCTGACTTAAAACTCGACATTCAAAAAATGAAGATCATGGCATCCGGTCCCATCATTTCATGGCAAATACATGGGAAAACAATGGAAATAGTGAGAGACTTTATATTCTTGGGCTCCAAAGTCTCTGCAGATGGTGACTGCAGCCATGAAATTAAAAGACGTTTGCTCCATGAAAGAAAAGCTATGACCAACCTAGACAGCATATTAAAAAGAAATGTTGGTCTAGTCAAAGCTGTGGTTTTTCCAGTAATCATGTATGGATGTGAGAGTTGGACTATAAAGAACGCTGAGCACTGAAGAACTGATGCTTTTGAGCTGTGGTGTTGGAAAAGACTCTTGAGAGTCCCTTGGACTGCAAGGAGATCCATCCAGTCCATTCTGAAGGAGATCAACCCTGGGATTTCTTTGGAAGGAACGATGCTAAAGCTGAAACTCCAGTACTTTGGCCACTTAATGCGAAGAACTGACTCATTGGAAAAGACCCTGATGCTGGGAAAGATTGAGGGCAGGAGGAGAAGGGGGACACCAGAGGATGAGATGGTTGGATAGCTTCACCAACTTGGTGGACATAATTTTGAGCAAGTTCTGGAACTTGGTGATGAACAGCGAAGCCTGGCGTGCTGCTGTTCATGGGGTCACAAAGAGTCGGACACAACTGAGAGATTGTACTGAAGTCATATGTATAGATACGTATAGGGAAAGATTGAATGCAAAAGGAGAAGGGGACAGGGGGCAATGATATGGTTAGATAGCATCACAGACTCGATGGACATGGATTTGAGCAATCTCCGGGAGATAGACAAGGACAGGGGAGCCTGGAGTGCTGAATTTCATGGGGTCACAAAGAGTCAAACATTACCTAGTGAATTAACAACATATGTATAACTGTGTTCCTTTGCTGTCCACTTGAAACTATCACAACATTGTTAATCAGTTTTTTGCCAATAAAAAATTAAAAGTTTTTTTTTTATTAAAAGATAAAGCAAAGAAAAAGTTGAGATCAGCAATGTTATAGGACACAAGATCAATATTCAAGTCAGTTGCTTTTCTATGTACCAGCAATGAACAACTAGAGTTTGAAAATTTTAAATGTTACAATAGCATAAAACACTGAATACTTAACTGTAAATGTAACAAAATCTGTACAGGATCTTTATGCATGCATAAAATTCTATAAAACACTGATGAAGGAAATAAAAGAATATATAAATGGATAAATATTCTATTTTGATAGATTGGAAAACTTAATATTGTTAAAATGTCAACTCTCCCCAACTTGATGTATCAATTCATCATAATCCCAATAAAAATTCCTGCAAGTTTCTTGTAATTACAGAGAAATGGACTCTAAAGTTTATATGAAAAGGAAAAGAAACCTAAAATAACCAACACAACGCTGAAAAATAAGAACTAAGTTGTGAGATTCTATTATATGATTTCAAGACTTAGTACACTTAAATTTACCACAATCAAGACAGTGTTATAATAGATACACTGAAGAGTGGAACAGAATAAAGAGTCTAGAAATACAAATATGATCAATTGATTTTTAACAAAAGGGCAAATTATATTCAATGAAGAAATGATATCTTTTTCATCCCTTTCATGGATCACAGCCTTGTTGTGGCTAAGGGGTTTGCATAACTCAATGAAACTATGAGCCATGCCATGCAGGGCCACCCAAGACAGATGGATCATAGTGGAGAGTTCTGACAAAATGTGACCCACTGGAAGAGGGAATGGCAAACCACTTCAGTATTCTTCCTTTGAGAACCCCATGAGTAGTATGAAAAAGCAAAAGCCTCTGAGGAGGCTTTACAAATAGCTGATAAAAGTAGAGAAGCAAAAGGCAAGGGAGAACGGGAAAGATACACATAGCTGAATGTAGAGTTCTAGAGAATAGCAAGGAGAGATAAGAAAGCCTTCTTAAATGAACAGCTCAAAGAAATAGAGGAAAACAATAGAATGGGAAAGACTACAAATCTTTTCAAGAAAATTGAAGATAACAAGGGAGCATTTCATGCAAGAATGGATATGATAAAGGATAGAAACAGCAAGAAGCAAACAGAAGCAGAAGAGATTAAAAAGAGATGGCAAGACTATATAGAAGAAGTACACACAAAAAGGTCTCAAACCAGGATAACCACGGTGGTGTGTCACTCACCTGGAGCCAGACACCCTGAACTATGAAGTGAAATGATCCTTAGAAAACATTACTACAAACAAAGCCAGCAGACCTGATGGAATTCCAGCTGAGCTATTTCAAATCCTAAAACAGAATGCTATGAAAGTGCCAGCAATATGCCAGCAAATTTGGAAAACTCAGCAGTAGCCACAGGACTGGAAAAGGTCAGTTTTCATTCCAATCCCAAGGAGGGGCACTGCTAAAGAATGTTCAAACTAGTGTACAATTGAGCTCATTTCACATGCTAACAAAATAATGCTCAAAATCCTTCAAGCTAGGCTTCAGCAATATGTGAACCAACCGAAAGGGTTTTCGTGGAAAACCGAAAGGGAAAAAGTGGAAGCAGTGACAGATTTTATTTTCTTGGGCTCCAAAATCACTACAGTGATTGCAGTCATGAAATTAAAAGATTCTTGCTCCTTGGAACGAAAGCTATGACAAAGTGAGGTAGCATAGTAAAAAGCAGAGACATCACTTTGCTGCTGACAAAGGTCCATCTAGTCAAAGCTATGGTTTTTCCAGTAGTCAAGTACTGATGTGAGAGTTGGACCATAAAGAAGGCTGAGCACCAAATAATTGATGCTTTTGAATTTTGGTGCTAGAAAAGACTCTCGAGTCCCTTGGACAGCAAGGATTGCAAACTTATCAATCCTAAAGGAAATCAACCATGAATATTCATTGGAAGCACTGATGCTTAAGCTGAAGCTCCAATACTTTTCACCTCTTGATGCAAAGAGCCAACTCTTTGGAAAAGACCCTCATGCTGGGAAAGATTGACGGCAAAAGGAGAAGGTGGAGGCAAAGGATGAGATGGTTATATTGCAACACCAACTCAATGGACATCAGTTTGATCGATCTCCAGGAGATACTGACAGACAGGAAAGCCTGGCATGCTGGAATCCATGGGGTCACAAAGAGTTGGACACAACTTAGCAATTGAACAACAACAACTTTTTCATCAAATTGTGTCTGAAAAATTGGACATGTACAAGCAAACACCTGAAAATGGTCACAGATCTTACACTTTATAGGATATTTAACTGAAAATGGACCATGGACCTAAATACAAAATGCAAAACTATAAGACTTGTAGAAGGAAACATAGGGGAAAATCCCATAGGTTTGGTAATGAGTTTTAGATACAACACCAAAAGCATGATCCATGAAAGAAAATGATGATAAGTTGGACTTTATCAAAATTGCAAGCTTTTGCTTCTAGAGACTACAGCCAGTAGAAGGAAATGATAAGTCAGAGACAGAAGAGAATATTTTCAAATACAAAACATACAAAGTGCCCTTAAAACTCAACTATATTAAAAAAAAAAGCATCACAATTAAAATTGGGGAAAGTGCTTAACAGACACCTTTCCAAAGAGTATATAAAATTGTCAAGTATTTAAAAATGCTCAATATCAGTTGTTATTATGCTTTTCTGTGTCCAGCAATGCTCCAATATGTGTGAGCATATTATGCTTATGCTCAGTTGCGTCCAACTCTCTGCAACTCCATGGACTGCAACTAACCAGGCTCCTTCTTCTGTCTATGGAATTCTCCTAGCAAGAATACTGGAGTGGGTTGCCATGCCCTCCTCCAAGGGATCACCCCAATCCAGGGATCCAGCCCAGGCTTCTTAAATTGCAGGAGAGTTCTTTACCATCTAAGCCACCAGGGAAGTTCCCAGTTGTCGTTAAGAAGATGTAAATTAATGCAACAATGATATACCATTACAGGCTTATTTGTAATGTCAATACTCAAACAAAGCTGATGAATAACAAACAATAACAATTACTTGAGAGAATGTCTGGAGCAATGGGAATAATTATTCATTGCTGGTGAGAATACAAAATGGCCCAGTTAGTTTGGAAACAAGTTCAACAGTTTTTATTGTGTTAAACATACAATCCAGTAATTTCACTTCTATGTATTTTTTCAAATGATTTCACACTTTATGGCCTCACAAAAACCTGCACACTAATGCTTATGACAAGATTATTTATAATTGTCAAAAACTGGAAGCAACCAAGATGTCCTTCAATCAGTGAATGGATAAACAAACTTATACTGAAGCTGAAACTCCAATATTTTGGCCACCTGATGTGAAGAACTTACTCATTGGAAAAGACCCTGATGCTGGGAATGACTGAGGACAGGAGGAGAAAGGGGCAACAGAGGATGAGATCGTTGGATGGCATCATTGACACAATGCACCTGAGTTTGACCAAACTCCAGGAGATAGTGAAGGACATGGAAGCCTGATGTGTTGTAGTTCATGGGTTTGCAAAGAGTTGGATATGACTTAGTGACTGAAAAACAACAACAAAACAAACTGGTACAACCACACATTGGAATACTGTTAATAGATAAAAATGAATGAACTATCAATTTATCCAATAGCACAGATGAATCTTAAATGGATATTTCTAAGTGAAAGAAGTCAGTCTGAAAAAGTTACACACTCTATAATTCCCTTTGGATTTAGAGAGGAATGATTAGGTGAAACACAAAGATTTTTTAGGGTGATGAAACTATGTTATATGATATTGTAGTGGTGGACATTATTCTATGCATTAGTCAAAATCCATAAAAGTTTATAGCAGAAAGAGTAAATGTTAATATTTTTCCAATCATACCCAATCAACTAGTAGATAAGGTGGTCTCAGGATGGAATGCAGATTGTGTCAAAACATTCTAACTGTATACAAACATATGAGAGAACCTCACTGAAGGGGATGGAGGATAAGATGCTGACCTAATTAACTTTGGAAGTGAGTAAAGACTGCATGTCTAAAGATGGTAGGTACACAAACATGGTAACTTTGTTAATAGTTGTTTCCCACAGAGTACAGGTTAACAGTTCTGAAATCACTATACAGGTATACTTGAATTGAATGCTTAAGAAAATGACAGATGGTGGGAGCCTAGTTACACATTGTTGGAGTGGGAAGTTAAAGTCAAGCAAGGGAGAAGTCTAGAATGATCCATGTGGTAATAGATTTGTGTTGGAGATGTCAGTATAAATTCATATTTAATATACATACAGATGGATACAAATAGAAGTATTTAAGTATGTTTGTATACATGTGTTAGTATACACACATATATTTCCTCTCTCTGTCAGATTAGAGGGTCTAGAAGCAATAATAGCAGTAGCAGCTAGCACAAACACAAAATCCCACATTTGACTTATGATTCTATTCACCTGTGAAAGGGTCCTGGGCTCCTTGAAGAGATGACAGATTAGAAAGCTGGAGCAAGGAATATACAAGTATGCAAGATGAATGTGGAACACCTTTTATTGCCTAAAAATAGACACAAACACACGCACAGATTGAGAGAGATTAAGACATGTCAAAGGATCCCAAGAGCCACATGAAAGAGCTTACAATTTGACAAAGCTTACAACTGGAAAAGTTTACAATTTGAACAACAAAAAAGCCTACAAAGCTTACAATTTGAGCAATGAAATAAAGTGGTATTAGAATATAATCCAAAGTATAAAATGAATACCCATGAGTGCACAGTATTTTATATAAATGATTGAATAAGTAAATAAATGAAACAATAGACAAAAGCTCCATTGTGGGAGGGGGGTTCATGTTTGGGAACGCATGTAAGAATTAAAGATTTTAAAATTTAAAAAATAAAAAACAAAAACAAAAACAAAAAAAAATAATTTATATGGATAGTCCACCTTCAATGAAGTAGAGGATAGCTTTCATAAGTAAGGGCTATGTATAGTAACTTTCTTCCACAAAGTGCACCGTAAAAAGGAGGAAAAACAGTAACTTTGCAGTGAAGAAATCCAAAAAACACTGCTTCAGTGATAACTCATATTTATAGTCTGTCCATCTGATATGATGTGATGAGAAAGGCATTTTATCTCTACAAAAGCTATAATCCCAATCTAAGAATGAGAAAGCCTTAGGACAAACTCAAATTGAAGGACATTCTACAAAATACCCAACCAGTATGCTTCAAAATTCTCAAAGTCGTTAAAAACAAGATGAGCATAAGAAAGCATGACAATAACTGTTCATTAGTTGTGACGAGCTCCCCTGACGGCTAAGACAGTAAAGAATTTGCCTGAAATGCAAAAGACTTGGGTTCAATCCTTGGCTTGGAAAATCCCCTGGATGAAGGCATACAACCCTCTCCAGTATTTTGGCCTGGAGAATCCCCATGGACAGAGGAGCCTCGCAAGCTGCAGTCCATGGGGTCACAAAGAATCGGACACGACTGAGCGACTAATGGTACACACAGTTGTGAAGAATATACTTTAATAATGTTAACAATAAGGAAAACTAAATGTGGGGTTTATGCAGCTGTAATATTCTTTCAGCTTTTCTTTATTTTTTTTAATTTTTATTTTTACTTTATTTTACTTTACAATACTGTATTGGTTTTGCCATACATTGACATGAATCCACCACGGATGTACATTCGTTCCCAAACATGAACCTAAACTATCTTAAAAATGTTACTTTTTAAAAAGAAACTAGGCTAGAGCTGAAGATTTCTGCTAGTAATTATAGTTTAATGATCAAAAGTTTATTGCTCATTTAGGAAGAGACAAATAGTTCAAAGACACAGAATAAAATTCAAGGATTATATTTATGGGAACATGCTATAAGTTTAAGGTGGCATTTCAATAAATCTGAAAAGATGTGAATTATTTAAAAAATAATGCTAGAATATTTTTAAAAATTCAAGGTATATTTGGAAAATGGTAACACGTTTGAAGTGGCTAAGGGATGGAATGTGTTGGGGGTGAGGAATAGAGAGAAAATAGTTTTAAACTTTACCCTTTGAGCTAGGCTAACTTTGATTTTATTTTTGACTCTACCAGTCAGTAAATATGTTACTTTTGAAGGAAAGCCAAACTTTCTAAAATATCCATTTTCTTAAATCTGTAATTGAATGTAACAGTCCTTTCAAATAAGGAGGACTGAATGAGATGATTCACGAAAAATAAATGCTAGTATTATAAAGAATGTAATTCAGTTGTTTTTACATCAATTAACTAATGTGCTTATTTCCCACTCAGTTTCCAACACTGGGATCAATCTTTTTCAAACTTTATAAGTGAAAAAAAATGACACCTTGTTGCTATGATTTATATTTCTTTATTAGTGTGAAAAATCATTTAATTATGCTTACTGACCATCTATATTTGCTGTTTGTGAACTGCTGATTTTTTTCCTGAGGCATATTTCCTTCTGGTTCACTTGTATAATTTCTTTACACATTGTTGTTATTGTTCAGTTCCTCAGTCATATCTGACTCTTTGTGACCCCATGGACTGCAGCATGTCAGGCTTCTCTGTCCTTCACCGTCTCCCAGAGTTTGCTCAAATTCATGTCCATTGAGTCGGTGATGCCATCCAGCCATCTCATCCTCTGTCGTCTCCTTCTCCACCTGCCTTCAATCTTTTCCAGCATCAGGGTCTTTTCCAATGCATTGGCTATTCACATCAGGTGGTGAAATTATTGGAGCTTAAGCTTAAGCATCAGTCCTTCCAATGAATATTCCGGACTGATTTCCTTTAGGATTGACTGGTTTGATCTCCTTGCAGTCCAAAGGACTCTCAAGAGTCGTCTCCAACACCACAGTACAAAAGTAGCAATTTTTCAGCACTCAGCCTTTTTTTTTTCTGATTTATTTATTTATTTATTTATTTATTTATTTATTTATTTATTTTTTAATTTTAAAATCTTTAATTCTTACATGCGTTCCCAAACATGAACCCCCCTCCCACCTCCCTCCCCACAACATCTCTCTGGGTCATCCCCATGCACCAGCCCGAAGGAAGCTGCACCCTACGTCAGACATGGACTGGCGATTCAATTCTTACATGACAGTATACATGTTAGAATTCCCATTCTCCCAAATCATCCCACCCTCTCCCTCTCCCTCTGAGTCCAAAAGTCCGTTATACACATCTGTGTCTTTTTTCCTGTCTTGCATACAGGGTCGTCATTGCCATCTTCCTAAATTCCATATATATGTGTTAGTATACTGTATTGGTGTTTTTCTTTCTGGCTTACTTCACTCTGTATAATTGGCTCCAGTTTCATCCTTCTTTATTGTCCAGCTCTCATATCCATATATGACTACTTGAAAAACCATAGCTTTGACTATATGGACCTTTGTGGGCAAAGTGATGTCTCTGCTTTTTAACATGCTGTATAGGTTGGTCATAGTTTTTCTTCCAAGGAGCAAGCGTCTTTTAATTTCATGGCTGCAATCAGTGTCCACAGTGATTTTGGAGCCCCCCAAAATAAAGTCTGTCACTGTTTCCATTGTTTTCCCATCTGTTTGCCATGAAGTGATGGGACTGGATGCCATGATTTTAGTTTTTGGAATCTTGAGTTTTAAGCCAGCTTTTACACTCTCCTCTTTCACCATCACCAAGAGGCTCTTTAATTCCTCTTTGCTTTCTGCCAGAAGAATATCTGAGGTAAGCAGGTGTCATCTGCCTATCTGAGGTATTATGTTAAAGTTGGCTATCTTTAACATGTAAAGATAGCCAACATTTCATATCATATATATTGCAAGCATTTTCCCCCAAGCTTACCTTTCTGCTTTTTAGTTTTGAGGCCAGATAATTTTTAGAGGCACCTTAGTAGTAGTTCTTTCTAACATACTTTCCTTCAGAGGAAAAAAAAAAATCTTCAAATCTTAGAGTTGGAATGTACTTCAATTCTTGTACAGACTTCCCCAATGGCTGAGCAGGTAAAGAATCCACCTAAAATGAAGAAGACACAGGAGATGCAGCCCAATAAACCATTTTTCTCTTTATCAAACCCAAAAATAAATCCAGAACTTCCATCTATAAATTTCTTGAGAGATGACTATCTATGCTCTGCTTGAATAGTTCCAATTATGAGTGTTCTTCACCTTGTAACATTGAATGTGTCACTTTTTGACAGTTTTTACTTAAAATTCTTTGTGATATTGAACTAAAATATATCAATTTATGATTTCCCTCTTTTGCTTTGGTTCTCTTTAAGATAAATACAAAGCAATTCGTTCTTTTCCACATGGAAGCCCTTGAAATACTTCAAGGCAGATCTCGTTCTTCTCCTTAGTGTTCTTTTTTCCAAAATATAGCTAGTTGTTAGTACAGGATCAAGTTTTTGACAGTTACTATTAAGAATGTGATTGTCAAGGGGTAAGCAATTTATTATTCAATGGAATAAAAATAAAATTGTTGCTTCCCACTCGTGAATCTTATTTAAGTCACAAAAGCTGTCCAGATAGGAAGATAGTGGGAAAAAATTAAATGTGTTTCATTATTTAAAATTCACCTGACTTTTTCCTTTCATCAAATAGTTATTGTATTATATGTGTGAATTGGAATGTGTCACCTTTTAAGGGCAATTGTAATAAGAGGTACACTGTATTGAAAAGGTGATTCAAATAAAACATTTAATAATTTACAGATTAGCATATTAGCAATTTCAGCAGCTAATCCCAGTGTGTTGGCTCTCAATATGCATTGTACTTTGTTTTTGCTGTTTTAGTCACTATGTCATGTCTGACTCTTTTGCAACGCCATGGACTATAGCCTGCCAGGCTCCTTCGTCCATGGGATTTCCCAGGCAAGAATACTGGACTGTGTTGCCATTTCCTTCTCCAAGGGCTCTTCCTGACCTAGAGATCAAGCCTGCATCTCCTGCACTGACAGGCACATTCTTTACCACTGAGCCACCAGGGAAGCCCATTGATTGTTCTTACATATACCCAATTTGAAAAGGCAGAGGAACAAGAAATCAAATTGCCAACATCCGTTGGATCATAGAAAAAGGAAAAGAGTTCCAGAAAAACATCTACTTCTCCTTTATTGACTATACCAAAGCTTTGACTGTGTGGATCACAACAAACTGTGGAAAATTCTTCAAGGGATGGAAATACCAGACCACTTTCCCTGCCTCTTAAGAAATCTGTGGGTAGATGGTAATTGGAGCCATAAAATTAAAAGACGCTTACTGCTTGGAAGGAGAGTCATGACCAACCTAGATGGCATATTAAAAAGCAGAGACATTACTTTGCTGACAAAGTCCATCTAGTCAAAGCTATGGTTTTACCAATAGTCATGTATGGATGTGAGAGTTGGACTGTAAAGAAAGCTAAGCACTGAAGAATTTATGCTTTTGAACTGTGGTGTTGGAGAAGACTCTTGAAAGTCCCTTGGACTGCAAGGAGATCAAACTAGTCAATTCTAAAGGAAATCAGTCTGGAATATTCATTGGAAGGATGGATGCTGAAACTGAAGCTCCAATACTTTGGCCACCTGATGCGAAGAACTGACTCACTGGAAAAGACCCTGATGCTGGAAGAGATTGACGGCAGGAGGAGAAGGGGACAACAGAGGATGAGATGGTTGTATGGCATCATCAACTCAATGGACATGAGTTTGAGCAAGCTCCGGGAGTTGTTGATGGACAGGGAAGCTTGGTGTGCTGCAGTCCATGGGTTGGCAAAGAGTTGGACACTACTGAGCATCTGAACTGAACTGAATCTTACCCACTTGCTTGTGAAAAAGAAGAGTAGATGTGTTAGAAACGGTTGGGACTAATCATTAAACCAAAAATAAGGGGGGTATTTATCAAAGGAGGTCATACCATTATTCTCTACCTTATTCAAAGTAGAACAAATATCTGTGTCTTCGAAAAATAATAGGGTAGGGGAGAGGTAGTATTGTGAAGTTGAACAGTAAGATAAATGATTGAATTATGATGATTTCTATAAGAAGAGTTCTGAATATAATAAAAATAGAAACAAGACACAATGGACTACAATAACTTCTTGTTTATTTGTTCCTCTTTAATGAGTTATGAATATGAAAATGGGTAGAATAATATTTAGGCACTCATAATTACTATGTAAATGAAGGACTACTCTGCTGGAAAATCTGTGTGTGTGCATATAATCATGAATAGTTAAATACAAAAAGGACCTTTGAGGACATTTAACCTCACCTTTGGCTTCCTAGGTGGTGCTAGTGGTAAAGAATATGCCTGTCAATGCAGGAAACAAAAGAGATGTAGGCTCAATCCCAGGGTAGGGAAGATCCCCTAGAGGAAGGCATGACAACCCACTCCAGCATTCTTGCTAGAGAATCCCAGGGACAAAGGCGTTTGGAATTCTACAGTCCATATGGTCACAGTGTTGGACATGACTGACGTGACTTAGCACACATGCTCGCAATCCAACCTCACCATTTTACAGATAAAGGAATTGAAGCCCAAAGAGTTGTAATGACTTGACTAAAGACATAGCTGCTGCTGCTGTTGCTGTTGCTGCTGCTGCTGCTGCTGCTGCTAAGTCGCTTCAGTCGTGTCTGACTCTGTGCGACCCCATAGATGGCAGCACACTAGGCTCTCCCCTCCCTGGGATTCTCAAGGCAAGAACACTGGAGTGGGTTGCCGTGTCCTTCTCCAATGCATGAAAATGAAGAGTGAAAGTGAAGTCGCTCAGTCGTGTCCAACTCTTAGCGACCCCATGGACTGCAGCCTATCAGGCTCCTTCACCCATGGGATTTTCCAGGCAAGAATACTGGAGTGGGTTGCCATTGCCTTCTCTGAAAGACATAGCTAGGGAGTATAAAACCCATGATTATAATTTAGCTTTCCTTAAAACTTTAAACTACTGTCTAAGATTAAGAAATACTTATTAATAATGATTACTACTATGGGTCTGAACTCAGAATACATGAATCTGGAATCCTGACTCTACCCTTTCTTGGCTGTGTGACCTCACCCAAGTCATAAACCTCACTGTGCCTTGGTTGACGTTTTTACAAAAGTAGGATAACAGTAATACCTCATGAGTAGCAAAAAAGTGATTAAAATAGTTTCTGGTACACTCGATAGATAACTTTATTGGTAATAATAGTTATCATTATTGCTAGTCAAAGTTTTTTCTACTTGCAATAATACCCACTTCCACCTTAGAAAAATTCAAGGTAGCTTTCATGAATTATTGCTGGATGTTTAGAAGGATATCTGTATGAAATAAACAAGAAGTATAGATAAATGCTGTTGTGATCTTCATTAACTAATATATTCATCTAGAATCCTTATTAGGAATGTTGTAAGCATCCATGAAATCCATTCCACTATTTATAGGTTCAGTCCTTAGAACATTATGATAGAATTGGTAACTTCATTAAGAACATTAAATTTGGTCTTTTTCTTTAAATTTTATTTATTTATTTTAATTTTAATTTTTACTTTATTTTGCTTTACAATACTGTATTGGTTTTGCCATACATTGACATGAATCAGCAACAACTGTATATCGGTTCCCAATCCTGAAACCCCCTCCCACCTCCCACCCCATGTCATCTCTGTGGATCATCCCTGTACACCAGCCTCAAGCATCCTGTATCCTGTATCGAATGTAGACTGGTGATTCGTTTCTTACCTGATAGTATACATGTTTCAATGCCATTCTCCCAAATCATCCCACCCTCTCCCTCTCCCAGAGTCCAAAAGTCCGTTCTATACATCTGTGTCTCTTTTGCTGTCTCGCATACAGGGTTATCATTACCATCTTTCTAAATTCCATATATATGTGTTAGTATACTGTATTGGTGTTTTTCTTTCTGGCTTACTTCACTCTGTATAATAAGCTCCAGTTTCATCCACCTCATTAGAACTGATTCAAATGTATTCTTTTTAATGTCTGAGTAATAAATACTCCATTGTGTATATGTACCACAGCTTTCTTATCCATTCATCTGCTGATGGACATCTAGGTTGTTTCCATGTCCTGGCTATTATAAACAGTGCTATGATGAACAGTGGGGTACACATGTCTCTTTCAATTCTGGTTTCCTTGGTGTGTATGCCCAGCAGTGGGATTGCTGGGTCATAAGGCAGTTCTATTTGCAATTTTTAAAGGAATCTCCACACTGTTCTCCATAGTGTCTGGACTAGATTGCATTCCCACCAACAATGTAAGAGGGTTCCCTTTTCTCCACACCCTCTCCAGCATTTATTGCTTGTAGACTTTTGGGTCGCTACCATTCTGACTGGCGTGAGATGGTACCTCATTGTGGTTTTGATTTGCATTTCTCTGATAATGAGTGATGTTGAGCATCTTTTCATGTGTTTGTTAGCCATCCGTACGTCTTCTAAATTTGGTCTTTATTGAGCTTATTTAGTGGTCTTTAAGTAGCCCCTAGCTGTGTTCCAGGAAGGGGTTGGTGTTAGTGTGAGGTATGGTGAAGGAAAGGATGAATTGAATTTCAGAATGAGGAATGAATAAAACCTATTACTCCAACTGGTAGTTGCTTTGGAAACAATTTAATAATAACCAGTGTACAAAGTACACAAAATACTTTTCTTTAAAGAAATTTAAAGCTCCCTCCTGCAGCTAGGACCATGAGCCTGAGTCAGGTTGCTCTTAGTCAAATGCATTTGAAACCAGGGCTGAAGAGGAATGTGGGACAATGTATTGTTCCCAGCTGCTTGTAGAGTGATATTTATACACTTCTGATCAGTTCAGTTCAGTTCAGTTCAGTCGCTCAGTCATGTCCGACTCTTTGCAACCCCATGAATCACAGCACACTAGGCCTCCCCGTCCATCAACTACCCCCAAATTTCACTCAAACTCATGTCCATCGAGTCAGCGATGCCATCCAGCCATCTCATCCTCTGTTGTCCCCTTCTTCTCCTGCCCCCAATCCCTCCCAGCATCAGAGGCTTTTCCAATGAGTCAACACTTAGCATGAGGTGGCCAAAGTATTGGAATTTCAGCTTTAGCATCAGTCCTTCCAAACACCCAGGACTGATCTCCTTTAGAATGGACTGGATGGATCTCCTTGCAGTCCAAGGGACTCTCAAGAGTCTTCTACAATACCACAGTTCAAAAGCATCAATTCTTCGGTGCTCAGCTTTCTTCACAGTCCAACTCACATTCATACATGACTACTGGAAAAACCATAGCTTTGACTAGATGGACCTTTGTTAGGAAAGTAATGTCTCTACTTTTCAATATGCTATCTAGGTTGGTCATAACCTTCCTTCCGAGGAGTAAGCGTCTTTTAATTTCATGGCTGAAATCACCATTTCCAGTGATTTTGGAGCCCCCCAAAATAAAGTCTGACACTGTTTCCCCATCTATTTTCCATGAAGTGATGGGACCAGATGCCGTGATCTTCATTTTCTGAATGTTGAGCTTTAAGCCAACTTTTGCACTCTCCTCTTTCACTTTCATCAAGAGGCTTTTTAGTTCCTCTTCACTTTCTGCCATAAGGATGGTGTCATCTGCATATCTGAGGTTAGTGATATTTCTCCCGGCAATCTTGATTCCAGCTTGTGTTTCTTCCAGCCCAGCGTTTCTCATGATGTACTCTGCATACAAGTTAAATAAGCAGGGTGACAATATACAGCCTTGATGTACTCCTTTTCCTATTTGGAACCAGTCTCTTGTTCCATGTCTAGTTCTAACTGTTGCTTCCTGACCTGCATGCAGGTTTCTCAAGAGACAGGTCAGGTGGTCTGGTATTCCCATCACTTTCAGAATTTTCCACAGTTTATTGTGATCTTCACAGTCAAAGGTTTTGGCATAGTCAATAAAGCAGAAATAGATATTTTTCTGGAACTCTCTTGCTTTTACCATGATCCAGCAGATGTTGGCAATCACAAGGTTAAATTTATTGCATCAGCTGAACTCTTCATGTTATTGACCAAGTTAAGCATTGAATCTGTGTATCCTGATTTTATAACTCAGTGTTTTTTCTACTACTAATAAGAACTAATATTTACTCAGTTACTACTCTATTAACCTGTTTCCTTTATTATAAACAGGATAATGTCATTACCTCACTTGGAGGGTTGTAGTGAGGGATTAAATGAGGTATTTTGCATTTGGAATAGTTTCTTGTGCATAGTAAATGCTCAAAAAAATTTAACTGCTTTCTCATTTTCCAGTCTTGGAAGGCTTCTCTTAAAGTCTAGTATTTATTTTATTGTTTTATTTTAAATTTATTTATTTTAAATGGAGGCTAATTACTTTACAATATTGTATTGGTTTTGCCATACATCAACATGAATCCACCACGGGTATACACGTGGATCTGGCGTTTAGAATTATACCCAGTATATGTTTCTGCTCCAGATCTCACTTTTGTGTTATCATTGTCTCTGTACCAGTATATGATCTTTCCTCTAGAACTAAGATATGAGCCCCTATGTTTTGTACAGGAAATTTTAGTCATATTAATTAACCAGATCAAATTTATCCAGCAGGTTAGTGATGAAGCTGGCACTCAAACCAGAATTTTTTTTTCATACTGAGCTTGGTACATAGTAGGCATTCCATAAATCTCACAGTGTATGAATGACTCAGTTTTATTTTATAATTCATTCATTATATCATTTGCCAAGTATTTATGTACCTCCCTTATGAGGTATTGCATTGGTTAGGGTATTGCATCTTTACTAAAAGTGTGACTTCACTAGTGTTTGGGAAACTACATTACATTATTTAATTTTATCAAACTAACTGCTTGATCAGAGTCAATCTACCTGATTATACTGCCATTCACCATGTATTTGTCCATCCTGCCCACATGGATATCATGAGATACCCTGTCAAAAACCCTGCTAAACTCCAGATACAGTCTTTTTAGTATTCCCTTTAAAAGTTAGCTCAAGATGCAGCATAGTGTAGTGGTTAGGTACCAGAATTTGAAGTTGAACTTGGCTTCAAATCCAAGCTGTTACTTTCTAGCTGTGTGAACTTGGACAATTTACTTTTATGTTGATTTAAAATATCTAAAAGCTTGTTTCTTCATCTATAAAATGAGGATAATAATATAGTATGAGATAATGGTATAAAATATAAAATAATAAGACATAATAGCATAATGACATGAGATTGGTAAAAAACAAACAAACCTCTAGGGAAAATGTAAGGTGCATGTGACCTTCTTGCCACAGTGCCAAGCCATAGAAAGTGTTGTTATTATTGTATCTGTTAAATGGATATAGTAATTATCTCATAGGGTGGTTGGGAGGTATAAATGCAATGATGCATGTGAGTTAGCACATTATCCACATCCAGTTGGACCCCTTCCATCTACTCTCCCCTTTCTTTCTCTCTCTTTTTTTTTTCCTGCACTTATCTTCCTTCCATTTTCCTCTAACTCCTCTCATAGCTCAAGTACTCAAGTGCAGAGTTGGGATAAATCAGCCCAGGAAGCCTGACAATAGCTTCCACCAAATCTCCCTCCAGCCTGTGTTAGGTTCCTAGTCAGTGTCCATTCTGTGAGACCTACAGCCTACCCCAGGATTTTAGATTTCCAGTGGATTTTACACAGACCACTGCTGAATGGGAAGCTATTTAAAATGTTTACTCACTGCAGATCTGGGCTCCATCATATGTAGGGACTTTGTGATGAAAGATAAATTCTCGAAACTTGTCAGTCCTCTGTATGGTTTCCTTTATAAGAAACAACTATGCCCCATGACTTAATGTAAATAAGCCTATATAATAACCTTTTGCCAGTCCCTTTAATTTGAGCTTTAACAATACACTATTTAACTGCCCACAGTTGTGTTCTGGTGTCCACTGACTGAATAGAGAAGGAGACACAAAAGCTGCAACAAAATTAGTAGCTTGCTTCATTTCTGCTTGTTTTGTTTTTAGATTACTGTAGATATGTCATTTCTAGTTTCCAGGTCTCAGTTCCTCCAGCTATGAAATGTGGTACTCTGTTGGATCATTTATAGTCTTAATATTTACGCTTCTATATGATGTGAGTTTGTTTATTTCCTATTCAGTTGATCTGACAGTGATAATACCTCACATCTGCAAAGGTATTTTGCCTCTTTTTTTTTTTTTTTAAAATAAAAGGGCTTACACACACGTAAGCTCACAGTGTTCTCATCATTACTCTGCAAAGTACATAAGGCCAGGAAACTTGAACATAGCACATAGAAGTTAAATATTTTGCCCATAGAAATACAGCATATTAGTAATAAAACCAGGATAGACCTCAGTTCTCCTGACTCCTAATCTAGTGTAACCACACAGAAAGTTGAATTACTGTAATATGGCTGTGTTCTAGAAGAATTTCCCCTTAAAAATCACATCCCCTCTAACATCATTATTTTTATTGTGATTTATGCTAGTTATTTTTAAGAGGATAAAGCTGTCACTTTATGTATTTTTTTTCTGAGCACAAAACTTCCTATATACCACAGAAACTAATAAGCATAGTTTGGTAACTATTTTAATGGTAATAACCCCCAAGCATCTTAGTGATTACTTCATAATATCCATGCTGTGAAGCTGTTTTCTTCCCACCAAACTTATGCAAGTCAGCTAAGAAGTAGATGATGATCTTTAAATGGAGGTGCCTCCTAAACAAGTGTGTCCAGAATTATCTATAACAACTCTATTTAATTGGACTTAGAAATTCAGCAACCTCACATTTTTAAGAATAGAATTTGGACCAAGAAAGTAGTAAAAAAAAGTGCATGTGCAATAAAAATGTTTGTTAAAAATCAGTGTGTATTATTTATAGCATAATTCCTTTGGCACTCCCCCTCACTTCTCAAGAGGCTGGTTATCTGGTGTCTAAATCCTCTGCATATTAAAAGTGAAAACAGGAGCTACAAGAGGCAGGCACACTGTCAACCAAATTGAGAACTGAGTTTGACAAAATATGGGGAAGGACAGAAAACCAGTAAAGCCCAGAAATAAGAACTCACAAAGAACTGCAGTCTCGATTAATTTACCAAGGGAGGAATCAGACCCTGAGGGCATTGTTGCATCAGAATATAGTACACTATTCAGATTCTGAATGGTGTCCCTAGCTCATTGACATATTTGTTGTTGTTGTTGTTGTTGCTGTTCAGTCACTAAATAGTGTCTGACTGTCTGCGACCCCATGAACTGTGGCACGCCAGGCTTCCTTGTCCTTCAGCATCTCCTGGAGCTTGCTCAAACTCATGTCCATTGAGTCGGTGATTCCATCCAACCATCTTATCCTCTGCCACTCCCTCCTTATTTTGCCTTCAATATTTCCCAGGGTCAGTGTCTTTTCCAATGAGTTGGCTCTTTGCATCAGATGTCCAAACTTTTGGAGCTCCAGCAACAGTCCTTCCCATGAATATTCAGAGTTAACTTCCTTTAGGATTGACTGGTTTGATCTCCTTCCTGAACAAGGGACTCTCAAGAGTCTTCTCCAGCACCACAGTTTGAAAGGATCAATTCTTCAGCACTCAGCTTTCTTTATGGACCAACTCTCACATCCATACATGACTATTGGAAAAACCATAGCTTTGATTATATGTACTTTGTTGGCAAAGTGATGTCTCTCCTTTTTAATATGCTATCTAGGTTTGTGATAGCTTTCCTTCCAAGGAGAATGCATCTTTAAAATATTAGCCAAAATCAGGAAGTGGGAGGGGGGTTCATAATGGGGGAACACGTGCACCTGCGGCTGATTCATGTTGATGTATGGCAAAAACCACCACAATATTGTAAAGTAATTACAGTCCAATTAAAATAAATATATTAATTTTTAAGTTATTAAAATTATAGATTGTGTCCTCTGCTTAGAAAGACAGGGGAAAATTCTAAAGAGAGACAGTCCTACTTTGAGTGCTAAATTTTAACTTGTCTGAAATGTAGAAATCAAGGAAGACACATATTAGTTAGATTTTACTTTTATTTTTTCTTTTTACTTCAGTATAAACTAGTTTTAATCAAAATGAAGATGAAGGCATGATTATTTATTTGTAAGATGAGTTGTTAAAAAATAAACCTCAGCTATTTGGAAAACTGTGCTGATTGGAATGATTCATTCCTGATAGTTCTTCATAGCTGAAGTTTACTCTAGCTATATAGCAAATTAGTCAGCATGAGTTATTTTTCCCTAACTTGGTGATCACAGACAGAAAATTGCATACACTGAAATATCTGCTAAATTTGCTTGCAATTAATTCCTTTCTGGACATGGTAACATCGCAGAGCATTTTAGGCAATGGAATACGGAATGCTAAATGCAGAGCTTGCTACAAATCACACTGAGCAAAAGAGAATGTTTTGGACATGACTGAGCAACTAAGAACATCTTAAGCTTTAAGCATCTTCTCTGAAATATAAAAACTGAACTGTGAAACTTTATGACTGATGCCAACTAAATGATTATATTTATGAAAAAAGAAAGTTAGTGACTCAGTCATGTCCGACTCTTTGGAACCCCATGGACTGTAGCACACTCACCTCCTCTGTCCATGGAATTCTCCAGATAAGAATACTGGAGTGGATATCCATTCCCTTCACCAGGGGATCTTCCCAACCCAGGGATCAAACACGAGTCTCCTGCATTGCAGGCAGTATTTTTTTTACTGCTGAGTCACCAAGGAAGCCCATTTATATATTTCTTTAAGTTTGAATGACAGCCTCTAACAAAGATAAGAGAGTCAGCAAGTTATAGGTCTGCTATTTTCTCCTGTGCTAAAAAGACATATTGTAGAACTAACTGAGATAAGAAAGCTTCAGACAACTTTGAACCTGGAGAACCATAAGCCTGAATTGTTTCAAGGGACCTATAATTTGATACTTGTAGGAGTCTACCTGGTGGATCTTGGAATAGAAATAAATTGCAAAAGCATACGAATTAGGCTTGTTTCCAAGCCAATATATTGCTGCTCGAAATTGGCTGATGGTATTATGCAGCAGAAGTGTGATAGGTAACCAGTAGGGCTAAGTGTGTTAATTATTGTTTTAGTGCAAAATTAATTAATACACACACATACATCTGATCATAGCTTTTTAGGTGATACATTGTAAACTAGTAGAGCACTCCCTCACTCCCTTCCCTGTAATGGTTTGAGGGAAACATTCTTCTTCCCGCCGCTCTCCTGTCCTTTCCACTCTTCTACCCTTACTAATTCTTTAGTAGCAGTATTACCAATGAAACTATTAGGCAAGCAAGATACCTCAGCATATCTTGGACAGAAGGTAATGTTTTCTACACATTTGGCTTGCATGCTATGTTTCTAATATACTATTTTGCTCTGGTTGTGTGCTTGGGATGGTTGATCTTGTTGGTTTTAGTCACTCGTGAGTTCACTGTGAATGTATCCATATGCTATGTCATATAGTAGTTTAATCTGATTAAGTAGGGCTGTTTGAGCTTTACAGCAAGCCTTCTACAGGAATCTGCTTAGCAAGAAGTGCAGTTGGACTCATCTGCTTCGATAGAAACTGCAGGCAAGTTTACATACTTCTTTATGTGCTGGCTGATATATTAGTTTATATTTATTTGGCTTTTAATCTTTCAGATTAGATGCTTTTTTCTCCTTTATAATGAGATGACATCATGTACTCAGAAGTCATGTGCATATTTTCAGGCAAGATCATGGGAATGTCGATGAATCTGGAATAAAATATTTTACTAGTGCCAGTGATCCTAGTTAACTGTCCAATTTCTTCCTTTTTGCTGTGTATTTGTTTTGAAAATACCTATGTTTTATGACAATCAGTAGTACTGTGGAAAGTACAGTCTTCTCAGTAGGGACTATGATAGAAAATGACACAGTCTGCCTTCTCTGTGAGTAAACAGTCACTAGGGAAACTCCTTAGGAAAATTTAGAGACTGTTATCTGACTTTATATCTGTAGCTCATAATATGTAGATAGGATGATAAAAAACATTTTGTTTTATGGATAAGTGCACTAGACATAGGTTTTTAAGTTGGGTAAGATTGTTTATAGTCTCTTACTAAACATGAATGTAGTCAGTGTTTAAACATTAGGGACAAAAAATGACATTGGAGAAAGACTTATTTTGTTTTACACGATTTTATACTATTCTAACATAATTAAGCACATATTTATTATTTCTGCCCTGGAAAACCTAGTTGTTTGATTTTTGGAATAGGACAGAGACTGTTTACATATCTGTTGTACCCAGAGATGTTTTCGGAGGAAAATAATTCAACTTTCATTCATAAGGACTGTTGCTTCTCAGAATTCATGATGCATGGCAAAATAGTCATTTTAATGTTAATTTTGTTTATTGTGATGAAATATGAGTGCAGAAAGAGGTTGGTTATGCTTATTAACATTTACCTTTGCAAAGTCCATATATGACTAATATCAATGTGCAGCTTATCTAGTGAAATGAAAGTGTTAAGAGTTTATTTCCAGAGTGTGGTAGTTGTCAACTCAGACTAGCAGAAATGCTAATTACCACAATGTTTCATCCAAACTGATTTCAAGTGTGACTAGATAGTTGATGGATACCTGTGCATGCACACCCAGACAGAAACAAGCCCTCTGTTGAAAGATGAGATGTATCAAATGCCAAAAATGTTGTCAATACAAGTCCTTTTCAAAATTGTAAAGGGAAAGTGGGCAAAAAGAGTTTACTATGACAATAAAGGATGAGTCAATCAAGAGCAATAAAATTCAGTTGACAAATTGAATAGCAGTTGTTGCTACCCTTCAAACCTGCAATGACACCTTTGAAGCAAATTTAATTAAATCTCAGCTAAGGTATTTGTCTGTTACTGCTAACTACCTATATATTTCTCTGTGTTTAGTTTGCAATATCTACATATTAAATTTTGTTTCTTCATATGTAATTAGACTTTTCATCCTAATATTTTTGAAGTTTTGTTAACATAATTAATGGGAAAAGTGTTTATCAGTCTGAGACTCCTGGGTTTTCCAGTGTTCTAACATGCCCTCTGCAAGTCACTTGATAAATATGACGATTTGAGACTATCACCCTGTAGTACCCAGTAAGTTTGTAAATATGAAGGAAAGCACACATAAACTGACAATATTTTATTACTTAGCTTATATGCCTTTTTTGGAGACAAGACTATCCCAGAGATACTGGCTCTCTGAAGCCCAGGATATATTTTCCAACTGTAAAGAAATATCAAAAAATTATGATTTCAAATATTTACATTTTATGTCATTGAGTCTTTAAAATTTTTATTTATTATTATCATTACTATTATTTTTACTTTACAATATTGTATTGGTTTTGCCACACTTTATGTGTTTATTATGGGCTGCACTGGGCCATCGTTGCTATGTGTGGGCTTTCTCTAGTTGCATTGAGTAGACTTCTCATTGTGGTGGCTTCTCATATTGCAGAGTCTGGGCTCTAGAGAGCATTGGCTCAAGTAGTTGTGGTGCCTGGGCTTAGTTGTCCCACAACACGTGAGATCTTCCTGTAACACGGATTGAACCAATGCCTCCTGCACTGGGAGGCAGATTCCCAACTACTGGACCACCAGGGAAGTCCCTATGTCACTGAGTCTTTATTGTGCATTTTCTTTCTTTTTTTTTAATTTTAATTTTAATTTTTTTATTGTGCATTTTCATTGCACAGAATGCCATTCAAAGGCTTAAGCAATATCACAGTGCTTTAGTTTTTCACTTAGCAGAAAGACAATTAGTTCTGAAATAACTTTCCTGCCATTTTCCTGATTAGTACCACTTTACTGCTTACTTTTGCAGATGGCTATTTCATTACTATCAAGATAAAATTCTAGAGTATTCTTGGTATTCAAGTAATATCTACCAACTATATAGGAATTGCTTCAGACTTATTCACTGGCTGGAATTTACCTTTTAAATATATTGCAATGTCAAAGACTGAATAGAAACCATGGTTCAGTCTCATGACATATCCTGGCTACATTGGGGGTTAATTATATTTATTTTTTAAAAGATCTACAATTTAGTCATGAGAAGCCAGCCATTTCCAAAATATCATAGGTATATGACAAAATATCCAATTCTGGATTTAATAGTGAAATCTGATATTCAGATATTTGATTATTATAATCGAGTTGTCCTAGCACTGATGGTAGTGAGGTTTCTGTACTTTATTTTCTATGATTAAAATTATAATTCAGATATAGAAATTTTAGGCCATTAAAGAACATTTGATTGGAGTCTCAAATACATAGATCCATGTGTAATAACAATAGAAATGAGCTAAAGTGATGAGGGAACACTTCTTTAGAGAAAGCTGTTTTAACAGAATACATCATGTTCCATGACAAATTCACAGAAACAACTCAACAAATCACCAGGTAGTTATTAAGTGATTTTTGTGTGCCAGGCCCATGTAGGAAAAGTAGAATAAAGTTGCATGTGCTATATTTTGTTCAATTGCTAGTTAATTGTTTAAGTAAAGGCTGCAGCTAAATGCTAAGCCTGGTTAGAAGGTGCATTTACTCCTAAAAACATTGGCTATATGTGGCCAATGCAATTTTTGCATAGTAATTATAAAGTACCTATTATAAAAGAAAGACATTTAATAAGCAGTTACAGGAATTTTTAAATGTAGCTAACAAAAGTCAGCTTTGGTTAGGGGTTGATTATGTAGTTTGTGAACTGCACAAATTATTGCTTTTCCTCTTTCTCTTTTACTTCTTGTTTTTCCTCCATGATGCCAGGACAGGTAACACTTTATACATTCCATTTTGCTATTTATTAGTTCCCATGTAAAAAGATTTAATGGGAGAAGTTGAAATATGATGTTCAAGATAATATGTGAATTGATTTCAATTATCCATACTATCTTTATGCACTAGGATCATGGCTAAGTAGAAGTTGAATATTATATCAAAATATAACAGAAGCATGTGTGTTGTTTAGTCGCAAGTCTGACTCTTTGCAACCCTGTGGACTGCACCACATCAGGCTTCCGTGTCCTTCACTATCTCCCAGAGTTTGCTCAGACTCACTTCCATTGAGTTGGCGATGACATCCAACCATTTTATCCTCTGTTGGCCCTTTTCCCTCCTGCCCTCAATTGTTCCCAGCATCAGGGCCTTTTCCAATGACTCACCTCTATGCATCAGGTGGCCAAAGTACTGGAGCTTCCGCTTCAGCATCAATCCTTTCAATGAATATTCAGGATTGATTTCCCATAGGATTGACTGGTTTGATGTTGCAGTTCAAGGGACTCTCAAGAGTCTTCTCCAGCCACAGTTAGAGAATATCAATTCTTTTGTACTCGATAAACTCACATTGATAATGATTTCCTTTAAAGTGTTCTCCTGACTATTGGGTATTTTAAAATGTAGTAAGGAAGTTTAGGTATTCCCAGATGGCTCTAATGGTAAAGATCCCACTTGCCAATACAAGAGATATAAGACACTTGGGTTCGATCCATGGATCTGGAAGATCTCTTGGAGAAGGGAATGGCTACTCACTACAGTATTCTTGCCTGGAGAATCCCATGGACAGAAGAGCTTGGAAGACTGCAGTCCATAGGGTCACAAAGAGTCAGGCAGGACTGAAGCGATGTAGCACCCACGCACACCCTTGGCACCCATGCACAGCCTTCTTTGTGGTCCAACTCTCACATCCGTATACGACTACTGGAGAAATCATGGTTTTGACTATATGGACCTTTGCTGGCAAGATGATGCCTCTGCTTTTAAAAAATACACGTTTGTCAGAGTTTTCCTTCCAAGGAGCAAGTGTCTTTTAATTTCATGGCTGCAGTCACCATCCACAGTGATTTTGGAGCCCAAGAAAATTAAATCTGTCACTGTTCCCTCTTTTTCACCTGTTTGCCATGAAGTGATGGGACCAGATGCTGTGATCTTAGTTTTATGAATATTGAGTTTTAAGCCAGCTTTTTCACTCTTCGCTTTTTCACTTTCCTCTTTCACACTCATCAAGAGGCTCTTTAGTATCTTTTCATTTTCTGCCATTAGAGTAGTATAACTTGCATATCTGAGGTTGTTGCTATTCCTCTTGGGATTCTGATTCCAGTTTGTGATTCATCCAGCCTGGCATTTCACTTGATGTACTCTGCATATAAGTTAAATGAGCAGCAAGACAATATACCGCATTGATGTACTCCTTTCCAAATTTTGAGCCAGTCCACTTTTCCATGTCCAGTTCTAACTGTTGCTTCTTGACCTGAGATATTGAGGATTACTGAGGATTCAATTTTACAGATGATAATAAATTATGAAAAAAGTAAGAATTATGTAAGTAAAGAAGATAAGAACACCACAATCAGATGCTTGGAAACACCGTCGATGTGGATAAAATTTTTGCTGATGGTGGCAGATTCAACTTTTTAAATAAATCAAACTTCACTTTACCAAATGTCTTCCTAGGGAATACTGAATATATAGGAATTTTTTTTTCCTCTATGAATGGAGCATACAATGGTATGGATATTTGGAAATTGTGCATATTTAAACAAAAGTTGTTACATATTACACAACTACTTTGGAGTGAAGTATGGTGAACTTAACTTTCTAACTGTGCATTATTATTATTTACATATATTGCATATATAGGGCTTATAAGAGCAAGGGAAAGTGGATAGAGGGCTGGGGAAAATCAGATTAAGGTAAAAATACTATGGATAATACACATGCAGTTAATTGAGATTATCTGTTTATTTTGACATTCTGCCTGATGTTCTATTGAGTAATCATTGAAAAAGTTGCTTTTTGTAGCTTATGCAGATATCCCCAGAGGATTAACACACTGAAATAAATAACCTAGTTTTCTAAGTGTGTAAGGTTTATATGAATATATAAATATATATTATGGTCACAGAAAATAGGACACATTTGATAGAATTAATGTAGTCAAAGATGCTTGCTCCTTGGAAGAAAAGCTATGACAAACCTAGATAACATATTAAAAAGCAGAGACATTAATTTGTCTACAAAGGTCTGTCTAGTCAAAGCTATAGTTTTTCCAGTAGTCATGTATGGATGTGAGAACTGGACCATAAAGAAAGCTGAGTGCCAAAGAATTAATGCTTTTGAGCTGTGGTGATGGAGAAGACTCTTGAGAGTCCTTTGGATGGCAAGGAGATCACACCAGTCAATCTTAAAGGAAATCAGTCCTGAATATTCATTGAAAGGACTGATGCTGAAGCTGAAGCTCCAATACTTTGGCCACCTGATGCAAAGAACTGACACACTGGAAAAGACTCAGATGCTGGAAAAGATTGCAGGCAGGAGGAGAAGGGGGATGACAGAGGATGAGATGGTTGGATGGCATCACTGACTGGATGGACATGAGTTTGAGCAAGCTCTGGGAGTTGGTGATGGACAGGGAAGCTTGGTGTGCTGCAGTCCGTGGAGTAGCAAAGAGTTGGACACGACTAAGTCACGGAACTGACTGAAGGGGGTGGGAGTGTTAGCTTGGCAATGGTTAGTGATGGGGGAGTGGTGGTTCACAAAAATATAATTTCTCTCCTCTTGTGAAGATGGTCATCTGTGAGACTTACACTTCAAGCACATTTTGAACAGCATCTGTGAACATATTTGTCATGACTCCATCTTGAGTAAAAACCCTGTTTTCTTAGAGTCAGATATTGTGTCTGGTTAGTGCAAGTAGAGATTTCAGTGTCTTTGCATCACCATTCTTCATGTTGTGCCTTTCTGAGAACTCAATTGCCAATTCTGGCTGAGACCATTTCTGATCATTCTATTTATTGTTGTGGGTTATTTTATGCTTTAGTTCCTCTTAGCAATCACACATTACAATTCTGACAGGCAAAGACATGTCAATAATTAAATTTTTTCCAATTAATTAATACACATATTATAAAATAACCACTCAAGTGTTTTATGCTACAGCAGGGGTCTATTTTGTGACAGATAAAAACAATTAAGGCACTAAGACTCTAAACTTACTTGGTGACTGTTAACTAAAGTGAAGTGTTGTTCCTTTTTTTTTTATGTGGTTATAAAACATGGCTAAAAAGGAAAAAAGAACCAACAGAGAATTTCAGATGACTGTGAAAGGATAGAAAAGGAGTGTTCTGAAATTGTTTATCAAATATTTTAATAATTTAACAGCTTAAAGTTCATTAAACATTGATCAATTAAATGTTTCATTTTTAAATGACAAATCTGAAAAGAGAAGTTTTATTTTTACAGATAGTGTGGGAATTTTCCTTGGTATGTAACAACTAAAAAGTGAAGAATTAACAGAATGATTCTATTCTTTTAAAATGATATATAAATTAAATATTTATGTTAATATTTCATTGCTATAAGAGGCCAGTAAAGGCCACATGTGTTAGGTGGCCTGCAAAATTTATGATGGGGCCCTGGAAGGCAGAAAAGTGAAAGAATTAATGCCTAAATCCAAGACTTAGAGGGAATCCTCTCTTTACTGGTCAATATTCAAACCATTTACCAGTATACTCAGGATAATTTTCCTCTGCCATTCGAATTTAGGAAACAGATGGCCCCAAAGCTGAAATTATTTATCAATCACTGGAGGCATTGAGTTTAGAATTTACAGTTGAGAGGAAAAAGACAGAAATTTACTGAGTACCACCTATGTCTTACAAAATTAAGTCATCTATTTTCTGTCAACCTCTCCTCCCCTCTCCCATCTCCATAAGTCTATTCTCCATGTCTGTTTCCTTCAATAAAAATGAATAAATTTTTAAAAAGTCATCTCTCCACCGCTATTTAAACAAGATGCTTTCCTTTTAATTCTATCAATACAAACAGCTTGACCTTTCTTGTTTCCCCAACGATTCTGAGAATGCAGCTAATAAGACAGTTTTACATAGTATCCAGCTATGTTTTGACATTATTTAACTGGAAATCATTACAACACATAATTTCTAAAATGGTTTATAATGCTGTGCCTAAATTTTGAACATCCATTTGTTTAAACAAATCTGTAGGTAATTTACTGATATAAGAGTAACATTGATATATCTACTTTTGGTTTTGCAGAAAAATATTATTCGTGTTGCATGATAGCACTGTGATCTTATTAGCTTTAGGAATAAATATTATGGAGTGATTTGGAGTTGGGGAGGACTTACCAAAATATCTTGGTAACTGCCTAAAATTCATTCATGAAAGATTACTTCCTTTGAACCTTGAACAAATTTAGTGTCTTAGACTTCCTTGCATGAGTGCTCAGTCATATCTGATTCTTTGTGACCCTATGGACTGCAACCCACGAAGCTGCTCTATCCATGGGATTCTCCTGGTGAGAATACTGGAGTGGATTGCCAATGCACTCCTCCAGGGGATCTTCCTGACTGCAGGTCTCTTGCATCTTCTGCATTGCAGGTGGATTCTTTACCCAGTGAGCTACGCAGAAGTCCTAGACTTCCTTAGTACATTTAAAAAAACCCAATAGTCAGGGGAACGCTTTAAAGCAAACCATTATTAAATGAGAGTTTATTGCAAATTTATTTTCCCGAATAAGACCCATCTAGAACGGAAGACAGAAGAATATTTGAAGGAATGAAAGGAGAGAGTGTTGGCCATAGGGGGTTGACAGCATAGAATGACTTAAATTTGCGTTTACATTGCTTCTATTTGTGACTAAATCCATATTTCACCCGTCTCTGATATCAGAATTTTAAAACAAGACCAACATTTCAGGCTATGCTAAAACTTTGACCCTTTGAATTAATCATTTGAAATAACGATTGACCCTTTGAAATAATCATTTCCTTGATAAGTTTCATGGTGTGTTTATTCTTTTTTCAGTTAATAATTATCAAATAAATATAAAGAAATCTCAATTTGTGTGAAGAAGCTATGAGAAAAGACAGCAGTATCAATTTAGAGAACTTCGAAACGTACAGGTTATGTAATTATGACTCCCTTTTTCTGCTTGTGAGATTCAATTTACTATATTAAAATCCAGCACTGATTTTTTCCTAATAAAGCAAGATTTATAGTGAGACTTATAGGAAAATTAGATAATGATCTGTAATCACTGAATCTGTCTTTAGGTAAAAATCAATAAAACTGACCATAATTTCATAGTGCAACACTTAGATTTATGCAGGATAGCATGAAATAAGACATACAAAATTTTCCTTATTAAATTGAATTACAAAAATGTTATGTGATTATTTAAATAGTTACAATTCAAAAATAAAAATCTAATTTTAATTTTCCCCTTTAGAAAATATGTAAGTGATGTTGGGAGAAAACTGATAGGAAGAAAAATATTTGAAATACTTTACATTAGATTCATTCATTTGTAAAACTGGAATGACCCTTTGTTGTTGTTAAGCCCCTAAATTGTGTCCAACTCTTTGAGACGCCATGGGAGGCAGCATGCCAAGCTCCGCTGTCCTTCACTATCTTCCTGAGTTTGCTCAGATTCATGTCCATTGAATCAGTGATACTATCCAATCATCTCATTCTCTGTTGCTCCCTTCTCTTCCTGCCCCCAGTCTTTCCCAGCATCAGGGTCTTTGGTAATGAGTTGGCTCTTCCCACCAGGTGGACAAAGTATCGGAGCTTCAGTTTTAGCATTAGTCATTCCAATGAATATTCAGTGTTGATTTCCTTTAGGATTGACTGGTTTGATCTCATTAAAGTCCAGGGGACTCTCAGAAATGTTCAGTGATGTTGTTGTTCAGTCGCTCAGTCGTGTCCAACTCTTTGTGACCCCATGAATCGCAGCACGCCAGGCCTCCCTGTCCATCACCAACTCCCGGAGTTCACTCAGACTCGCATCCATCAAGTCAGGGGTGCCATCCAGCCATCTACTAAGTCATGTCTAACTCTTTATGACCCCATTGACTGCAGCATGCCAGGCTTCCCTGTCCATCCAACTCCCTGAGCTTGCTCAATCTCATGTCCGTTGAATTGGTATTGCCATCTAATCAGCTCATCCTCTGCTGCCCCCGTTCTCCTTCTTCCTTCAATCTTTCCCAGCACTGGTCTTTTTCAGTGAGTCAGCTCTTCACATCAAGTGGCCAAAGTATTCGAGCTTCAGCTTCATCTTTAAGGATGACCCTTGTGTGTGAAGTTACATCAGTCATGTCTGACTCTTTTTGACCCTATGGACTGTAGCTTTCAAAGCTCCTCTGTCCATGGATTCTCCATGCAAGAATACTGGAGTGGGTTGCCATCTCCTTTTCCAGGGGATCGTCCCAATCCAGGGATCGAACCTGAGTCTCTTAAGTCTTGTGAATTGGTGGGCAGGTTCTTTACCACTAGCGCCATCTAGGAAGCCCACAGACTATTTAATTCAGTCCTCTTATTTAGCCATTGAAGACCGTAAGGTTTGTAGAAAAGAAGTTAATGTCTACAGAACTCAAGTTTTCAGAATTCTAGTTTCTTAAGCTTTACAATATACCATTTTTGCTGTTCTGCTGATTTCTCTATATTTCATGTGCTAAATACATTTGGAATTTCTTTTTCTCATTTTAATTAATTTGTTTCACCTTATTGGTTTTTACTAAAATAAAATCAAATAGATTTGAAAAGAAATAACTTTGAAAATTAAGTAGCTTAAAAATGGTCTGGATGTTGACCCTGTGTTTGGGGCTGTAAAGGAATAGCATTTGGCCTGTTGGATGCCTGTATATGGGTGGTTCTGATTCCAAATAGAAAGACTTCTTATTAAAATTTTGCAAACATGCAAATGCAGGTGACCTGGATTCCATTCCTGGGTTGAGAAGATTCCCTAGAGAAGAGAATGGCTACCTACTCAAGTATTCTTGCCTGGAGAATCCCATGGACAGAGGAGCCTGGTGGGCTACAGTCCGTGGGGTCACAAATAATTGGACATGACTGACCAACTTAACAACAACAATATATACATAAAAAATCTAACTTTTCTTCTTAAAAAGCATATATAACTATTTAAAGTACATGTAGTCTATAAAAAGTATGAAGGATTCTACTAAAATTTGACAGTTATGTCTATCTCTGAGTGGTGAGATATGACTTATTTTCTTTGCATGAATATGAGCAAATATATTAGCTCATAACTCTGGTTATCTTTTAGGAGTTAGAAAGTTAGGTCCATGGACATGACTAATTGTAAGGATATTTCTATGCTGTTAAATCACTTTATAGAAGGAACGATCTTACTAGGCATGTATGAAAATATTATGAGAGTATATTGGGTAGGCCAAAAATTTCCTTTGATTTTTAAGTAAAAATAAAAGACACTTTTTTCCCCATTTTCACCAATAATTTTATTGAACAATGTATTCAGAATTTTGTTCCAACATCTTCTGCCATTTTTCAGGCAAATTCATAATTCTATCTTCCCCAAACTAATCTTTTTGAGGAAAGAACTGTTACAGGTATCTTTTCAGTATTCCAGGAAGTTGAAACATTTTTCCATGAAGAGAATTTTGTAAAGACTAAACAGGACTTCCAAAGGTGCGATGTCTGGCGAACACAGTGGATGAATCAAAACTCCCCAACCAACTGGTAACTGTTTTTTGCCTGTTCATCAAAGAAACATGTGGTCTTGTGTCACACACTAGTAGAGTAATGCTTAAAATTCTCCAAGCCAGTTTTCAGCAATACGTGAACCATGAAATTCCAGATGTTCAACCTGGTTGTAGAAAAGGCAGAGGAACCAGATATCAAATTGCCAACATCCACTGGATCATCAAAAAAGCAAGAGAGTTCCAGAAAACAAACAAACAAACAAACAAAACAAAACATCTATTTCTGCTTTATTGACTATGCCAAAGCTTTTGACTGTGTGGATCAAAATAAACTGTGGAAAATTCTGAAAGAGATGGGAATATCAGACCACTGACCTACCTCTTGAGAAACCTGTATGCAAGTCAGGAAGGAACAGTTAGAACTGGACATGGAACAACAGACTGGTTCCAAATAGGAAAAGGAGTACATCAAGGCTGTATATTGTCACCCTGCTTATGTAACTTATATACAGAGTACATCATGAGAAATACTGGGCTGGATGAAGCACAAGGTGGAATCAAGACTGCAGGGAGAAACATCACTAACCTCAGATATGCAGATGACACCACCCTTATGGCAGAAAGTGAAGAAGAACTAAAGAGCCTCTTGATGAAAGTGAAAGAGGAGAGTGAAAATTTGGCTTAAAGCTCAACATTCAGAAAACGAAGATCATGGTATCTGGCCCCATCACTTCATGGCAAATAGATGAGGAAAGAGTGGAAACAGTGGCTAACTTTATTTTTTGGGGCTCCAAAATCACTGCAGATGGTGATTGCAGCCATGAAATTAGAAGACACTTACTCCTTGGAAGGAAAGTTATGAGCAACCTAGATAGCATATTCAAAAGCAGAGACATTGCCAACAAAGGTCCATCTAGTCAAGGCTATAGTTTTTCCAGTGGTCATGTATGGATGTAAGAGTTGGACTATGAAGAAAGCTGAGCACTGAAGAATTGATGCTTTTGAACTGTGGTGTTGGAGACGACTCTTGAGAGTCCCTTGGACTGCAAGGAGATCTAATCAGTCCATTCTAAAGGGGATCAGTCCTGGGTGTTCTTTGGAAAGAATGATGCTAAAACTGAAACTCCAGTACTTTGGCCACCTCATGTGAAGAGTTGACTCATTGGAAATGACTCTGATGCTTGGAGGGATTGAGGGCAGGAGGAGAAGGGGACGACAGAGGATGAGATGGCTGGATGGCATCACTGACTCGATGGACGTGAGTCTGAGTGAACTCTGGGAGCTGGTGATGGACAGGGAGGCCTGGGGTGCTGTGATTCATGGGGTTGCAAAGAGCTGGACACGACTGAGCGACTCAACTGAGCTGAGCATCATCTTACAGAAAAAAAAAAACTGAATTTTTTGTCCAACCCAATATATATATATGTGTGTGAATATAGAGTGTTTGCCAATTCAGTTCAGTTCAGTTGTGTCTGACTGTTTGCGACCAGGCCTCCCTGCCCATCACCAACACCCGAAGTTCACTCAGACTCATGTCCATCGAATCAGTGATGCCATCCAGCCATCTCATCCTCTGTTGTCCCCTTCTCCTCGTGCCCCCAATCCCTCCCAGCATCAGAGTCATTTCCAATGAGTCAACTCTCCGCATGAGGTAGCCAAAGTACTGGAGTTTCAGCTTTAGCATCATTCCCTCCAAAGAACCCAGGGCTGATCTCCTTCAGAATGGACTGGTTGGATCTCCTTGCAGTCCAAGGGACTCTCAAGAGTCTTCTCCAACACCACAGTTCAAAAGCATCAATTCTTTAGTGCTCAGCTTTCTTCACAGTCCAACTCTCACATCCATACATGACCACAGGAAAAACCATAGCTTTGACTAGACGGATCTTTGTTGGCAAAGTAATGTCTCTGCTTTTCAATATGCTATCTAGGTTGGTTATAACTTTTCTTTCAAGGAATGAGTGTCTTTTAATTTCATGGCTGCAATCACCATCTGCAGTGATTTTGGAGCCCCCCAAAATGAAGTCTGACACTGTTTCCACTGTTTCCTCATCTATTTTCCATGAAGTGATGGGACCAGATGCCATGATCTTCGTTTTCTGAATGTTGAGCTTTAAGCCAAATTTTCACTCTCCTCTTTCACTTTCATCAAGAGGCTTTTAAGTTCCTCTTCACTTTCTGCCATAAGGGTGGCGTCATCTGCATATCTGAGGTTATTGATATTTCTCCTGCCAATCTTGATTCCAGCTTATGCTTCTTCCAGCCCAGTATTTCTCATGATGCACTCTTCATATAAGTTAAATAAGCAGAGTGACAATACACAGCCTTGACATACTCCTTTTCCTATTTGGAACCAGTCTGTTGTTCCATGTCCAGTTCTAACTGTTGCTTCCTGACCTGCATATAGTTTTCTCAACAGGCAGGTCAGGTGGTCTTGTATTCCCATCTCTTTCAGAATTTTCCATAGTTTATCGTGATCCACACAGTCAAAGGCTTAGGCATAGTCAATAAAGCGGAAATAGATGTTTTTCTGGAACTCTCTTGCATTAGTCATGACTAAATAGGTGATGTGATTTCTCAGCCGCTATGCTCATTTCTAGCCTTTCTACCAGAGAAGGCAATGGCACTCCACTCCAGTACTCTTGCCTGGAAAATCCCATGGATGGAGGAGCCTGGTAGGCTACAGTCCATGAGGTTGCTAAGAGTCAGACACGACTGAGAGACTTCACTTTCATATTTCACTTTCGTGCATTGGAGAAGGAAATGGCAACCCACTCCAGTGTTCTTGCCTTGAGAATCCCAGGGAGGGGAGAGCCTGGTGTGCTGCCGTCTGTGGGGTCGCACAGAGTCGGACATGACTGAAGTGACTTAGCAGCAGCAGCAGCAGTAGCCTTTCTACACTTTCCTCCACTACATATTTTTTTTCAATATAAAATTGAAATGGCATTATAATTTGAGGCAGTCTTATTGCCACACTATAGCCAGTTAAATTGTCTGGGCCTCTAGGAGGGTGAGGATTTTTTTTTTGGCCAACTACTGCTACTGTGAAATGTTAAATAATTGTAAAAATCATAGACTGGGTGATCAGTATAAAAACCAGACCATGATGAGCCATCTGCTCCTATCTGTGTCTTTGCCTTTTTTCCCTAATGAGGCTCATTAGGGGCTTGTATATGAGTGGGAAGATTCAGTGTTGAGCACTCCTTTCTAAATGTCCCTGTTCAGTTACCTCTTTGTAGAGATAGAAAAGGTATTAGAGGCCATGCTGCCTTGCTTTTTTTTTTAAATTTTTTTTTCACTTTACAATATTGTATTGGTTTTACCATACTTCAACATGAATCGTTCCGCCATGGGTGTACACGTGTTCCCAATCCTGAACCACCCTCCCACCTCCCTCCCCATACCATCCCTCTGGGTCATCCCAGTGCACCAGCCCCAAGCATCCTGTATCCTGCATCAAACCTAGACTGGCGATTCTTTTCTTATATGATATTATACATGTTTCAATGCCATTCTCCCAAATCATCCCATTAAAAAGAATACATTTGAATCAGTTCTAATGAGGTGGATGAAACTGGAGCCGATTATACAGAGTGAAGTAAGCCAGAAAGAAAAACGCCAATACAGTATACTAATGCATATATATGGAATTTAGAAAGATGGTAACGATAACACTGTGTGCGAGACAGCAAAGGAGACACAGATGTATAGAACAGTCTTTTGCTTGTTTTTTTTGACACGAAAGGTGAGGTTTTCTTTTCCCCCATTTAATGTTGTTAGCCAGCAATGGGAAACCAGTTTTAAAGAATAAACACTCTTATCTGTTATTTATATATTATTTATGAAATAATAGTTTACCTTACATTTACTATACAAAACATTTCTCATAAGTTATCTCATTTGACCCACAAGCAGCACTCCAAGTTACTATTGGCCCTGTTGTGCAGATGAAGCAAATTGAAGCTCAGAAATTTAAATGACTTGCTCAAGACAATATTAAACAATATAGATATCTAGGTAAAGAGAAAAACTAAGAAACTTAAATCATAGAAACAACTTAGATCATATGAGGCTTGAGAAAATTCATTTATCAGTTCCAGAGGCAAGTGTATATAAGGACCCTAGTGTTTTTCCCTAAGATAATGCAGTTATTTAGAGTGAGTGGGTGAGTGAATTTACTCAGTCGTGTCCGACTCTTTGCGACCCTGTAAACTGTAGCCCACCAGGCTCCTCCATCCCTGGGATTCTCCAGGCAAGAATACTGGACTGGGTTGCCATTTCCTTCTCCAGGGGAACTTCCCAACCCAGGGATCGAACCCAGGTCTCCCGCATTGCAGGCAGACGCTTTAACTTCTGAGCCACCAGGGAAGCCCGCAGTTATTTAGAATTCAGTCTAAATCAGCACAGTCAAATCTTTTCTCCATTTATAACTCATCTAGAAAAAGTAATAGCACAATGAGTGATCTTAAATCTGTTCATTCTGAATCAATGCACTTTGTCAATGTTTTTTGAAGCATTACTTATAAAAAGAGACAAATCACTATTTTATATAGTCAATAAACAGATGAAGTCACATTGTTAGAAGTTACTTGGCCTTTGAAATTCTAAAAGGGATTCATTGTCCCTGTGTACACACACTTATGCTGTTTGAATTTACTATATTGGGTTAGCAAAAAGTTTGTATAACCCAACGAACTTCTTGGCCAACTCATATCAAGGCATTTTCTTGGTGAATAAGGAATATGGAGAATGCAACCAGCTTTCTCTTACATATAACTACGTTCTAATGATGAATATATTATTTTCTTATGACATGGAGTCATTAAAAACTTGGGAACTTTCTTTACAAATAGAGGGAATATTTTGGCAGGATTTAGACTGACAAAGTACAGTAAGTGTTCAGCAAAACTCTGTGTACTACATTCCAGATATTTGGGGGATTTGATATTTTGTCATTAGCCACTCTCCCTTTAATTTTTTGCAGTATATTCATTGAGGAGGAAATCTATTTAATTTGTCTGAGGGTATAACAGATTTACTCAGGAAAGAAGCCTGAGCAAACACTAAACTTCTCTTCTGAAGGAATTGTGCTGAGATTTGGCAGAGCAAAACCTGACCGATTGCAAAGCTGAGGCACAGGACTGGCCATTTGGCCAAACTGTGAAGTAAGATAAGTCTGTCTTAAGCTCAACTTTCCACTTTTCTGTCCCTGTAGCATCTGAAGTTCTGTGTCTTTTCCTGACATCTTTTCCCTTTATCCACTTATCATACTAAAACTTTAATGTCCTCTTCCTCAATCTTTTGGCTAGGGAATTGATAAACCACCAGTAAGTTGTTAATGAGTACAAATGAGATTTATTCTGTCATTTTCGGAACCTTCAGATTTGGGCTTTAAACCCAAAGGAAGGAATGAAAATGTTACCCACTATAACAGGCTACTGGGGAATTTGAGAGACTATGTGTGTTTTTTTTACATCCCTCATAAAACACTATGTACAGAGATTCTCACTGCCTACATGTATATTGCAAATTCTGGCAGACAGTTTAAAAACTAAGGGTGTGGAGATGGTAATGTGGGAGATATAGCTCAAATTAAAGCTCTTAATTTCAATAGACCGTCTGCAGAATGGTTCTTACTAGGATAATTTACACATTTTCTGTACTTACTAGTACACATCTAGTAAGTGCCATGCTGAGACATCAATTCAGGTCTCAGTGTCTGTCTATGAAGTCATTCTTTCCAATTCATCAGAATTTTCACATAAGGCATGATCATGATCTTCTCTCTTCCATGTTTTCAATTCCATTTAATTCAATTCTACCTATCCCTATGCCTCTCCACCTGGCCTATTTGACCCATCTCTCTCATCTATTGAGTGTCTTGACACTCATTCTCTTGTGAACAAACACTTCCACATCTGTCTATCTGCTGGGAATCTGGAACCAGATGGCTTCGGTTCAAATTCTGAATCCACAAATTATTAGTTTATTTATGTTAACTTAAGCTGGATACCTAACTGAGTTTCTTGATCTGTAAAATGGGGAGATCATTAGTTCCTATACTGCAGGGTTGTTTATTAGACTGTATAAGCCAAAATATGTGAATTACTTAGAATAATACCCAGAGTATTTTAAATATTCAATAAATATCAGTTGATTATTCTCTTTTTTCCACCTTCTCACTTTAAATAAAGCATGTTTTTCCCCCTGAAATGATACTTCAAACTCAAGCTAACATAGTGCTTCTCATTCTCAATATAGATGGATTTGCTTCACTCTACAATCTCCATTCCACCTCAGTATTTCCCTATAGGTTCATCTGCTTATCCTTCTGTTTAAAAGGATGTCTTCCTTTTTTTCTTGTATAGCCTTTTATCTCCCATCTCTTTCAGCAACCTAATTTTTTTCTTTCTTGTATCTTTGATCTTTCCTTTCCACCAGCTTCTTCCCCTTGGTCTTCAACTATTCCCAAGGATCATCTCTTCTCTCAAACGTCTCAAATCTTTTCTCAAATTTCAGTCTTATATTTAGTTTTTATATCACTGTTAAACTTTTTAAAGGTAAATGTGTGGCATGAGCTTTGCAGATTGAGAGAAATATTTTAAACTCCTCTCTGAAATTTCTAAGCTGGGTAATTTTGAACATGTTTATATTTCTGAGCAAGATTCATCATATATAAAAAGGAAATAACCATTTCAATGAGTTGTTGAAAAAATGAAATACTTTATTTTAAAAGGTGCTTAGGGTAGGTAATGTTCTATTTCTTGATCCTGATGTGCTTATAAAGTAAAGGAGGGTGCAGTTTGGGAGAATTCATTGAGTTTTACACCTACAATGTGTGCCCCTTTTGTATTTATGTTATAATGCATATTTTTTACCTTAGAAATTAAATAAACTAGAGTGCAATTTCTGTCATGGAGTAAACGCTCAATAATTGTGGTTGTTGTTATATTTATTACTAGTAATTGAAATTTGGACTTCAACCACTCCAAGTTCATCAGTGACCTCTTATCAGTAAGTCCAATGCCTTTATCTGTTTGAAGATAAACACCATCATTTTAAATCTTTTTTATCCTTTGGCTTCCTCAATATACCTGGGCTATTCAACTCTAATACCAATTCACTCAGCTAGACATTTGTTAGTTGATCTCTTTTTAATTATGGAAGGTTCTGTAAATTCATATATACACAGAACTTTCTATAATTATATATGTATATATAACAACTTCATATATATATAACTTCATATATATATATATGAAGAGTGGTCTTGTTTTTGCGTGAAGAACTGCAGAGCCATTCCAAACAAGTTAGAGGGGTTGGTTTTGACAGCTTATTTCAGTTGATAACAACATGTGTAAAGATGGATATGCCGGTAAATGAGGATTTGGGGATCATTTGCATTGAGTAATAGTTTAATTCCAAGAAGTAAAGAGCATCATCAAGGAAGTGCATAAAAGTTCATATTTGTCAGACAGTGTAAGAAGAAGAATAGGAGTGAGAGGACAGGGAAAGAATATTTTGAGAGATACAATTGGAGCTAGAATAGTTTTTTGGTCCAGAAAGTCAAATCCTGTGCTTGTGATATACAATTAATTGTTCCTCAATCTCTGGGGTAACAGAACACTGAGATAGGAGTTAGACAATTCGGGTTTAAGTATCAGCAGTTTTACTTAGCTGGCAATGATGCACTGGGTAAATAATTTAAACCCCTGAGTTTCAGTTTTCTAATCATCTGATGGATATAAAAGTCTCTCCTCTCAATCATTTTCGAAGTGTTGCTATGGGGCTCAAATACTGTAATTTACGTAGAGATGCTTTCCAGCTTACATGGCATGATGCAGATGCGGGAGATTATTTGTAAGGTACTTGCTATATATCCCCTCCTGAGTTTTAGCTCAGTTATTATCAAGTCAAGAATCTAACTGGGTGTGTTAACAAAATGTAGCAATGGCTCATAATAATTTAGTTATGCTTTCTGGCAAATAGCACATCATTTGCTGAAAGAAATGAGAAAATACATGTCAAAGTCCTTTGAAATCTGTGATGTGATATTCATAAACCTTACTACTGTATTTCTTATTCTTAGTTGTCTTTATTATATATAAATATTTATGTGTATATATACTTATAAACGTATATGAATATTTAATACCTTACATATGTGTGTCTTATATATATAATTTTAATGGGCAAACAAAAGGGGATTCAGGAGTCATTAAATTTTGACAGGTTTCTCTGATTACCATTCAGTACACAAAGCTACTGCTAAATTACAAGTATCTTACAAGGGAGTTTGTCATCAATTATTGACAAATTAGCAGGGGTCAGTCTATCAGATTAATTTGTATGAAGCTGAAACCATGGAGAATAACAGCAAATGAAGTGGTATGTCCCAGCTCCACAGAAATACATCCTGCTAATTAAACAACAAAAAGTAAAATCTCACAATTTGGATATGCCTGTTCCAATCTAGCTTCTGTGAATATACACACTTTTGAATAACATGTTCAACTGCTGAAAAGACAGTTTTGAGCTGCAGGAATCCAGAAATTATGTCAGTAGTAGCAATAATATTAATAATAATGATTACTTAAATTTATATAGCAGATACATATAAGATTCAGAGGCTGAGGAAACAGGAGAGAAGCCACATTGAGATAGCAGATTAAAGTGGGAAACATCTGTTTTTGTAAAAGTGGATGGGAGCCAGAATCTTCCTGCTTGCTAACCGATTGTAATAATTTCATTTGGTCAGAAGGGATTCATATATGTTCACACTTGTAAAACACAGTTTTCTATTTGCTTCCACCTCTTCCCACTCACCATATTCTGCTTTCCTTTCTCATCATCAGTGTTTGGATTTTTTTTTTTTGGTTGTTTCTTTTTGGTTTTTATCATCTCTTCTTGTGTCTCCATTCCAGGAGACAGATACATGTGACATCTTTCCAAACTTTCACCATTTGCTTGAGATATCATTTAATTCCAGTATGTTTGGGGTTTGGTGGATGGAGCACTGCACTGAGGTTCAGATGTTTGGATTCTTCTTCTAGTTCTGATGTTTGGATTCTTCTTCTAGTTCTGCCCCTAAACTGTTGTGTGACTTGAAACAACTCTTTTCTATCTGGGTCTCCATTTTCTCATCAGTAAATGAGGGAATTAGGTACATTTTTTTTTTCAGGTTCATTTCGGGAGTTGGTGATGGACAGGGAGGCCTGGCGTGCTTTGCGATCCATGGGGTCGCAAAGAGTCGGACACGACTGAGCGACTGAACTGAACTAGCTACATTCAGTATTTAAATATTCTATTTTGTGGATCAGATGACTTCCTTTGGTGATATGGAATGCCTAAGAAATGTTTTCCAGTGGATAGGCTATTAATAGAAATTTTGAGTTAGCTCATTACAGCTTTTAGACGTTTGCTTTGATAAAGGAGTTTAAACATAAATATGTTCGCCTATTATGGTACCATGTAAGGCTGCACAGCTTCAGGAGTACTTGGTGAAGGAAAAGAAATACTCAGATATCATATTGAGGATTAATAGAATGAGAGAATTTCAGCTTTGTTTAAAATAGGGTTCATAAATTTACAAGGTCAAGGGATTCAGTGTTCCAGTGACAATTTGTGTTCAAAAGAAACAAAATATTCTAAGTTTAATTTTGAACACTGAGTACTAGCAAGGGTCCACTTTAAACCAGCGTATTATCTAAATCCATAGCACTTCAAAATGGAAGCTACTTGAACTAATCTTGAGAGTGTAAGGCTACTAGAGATCCTAGTTGTAGCCTTCCCCCCATACCCGCCCCTATGCCTTCAAATCAAGGCCTCAGTTTCTAGGTCTACAAGCTTAGATTAAGTAAATAAGTAAAGTTGCTCAGTCGTGTCCGACTCTTTGTGACCCCATGGACAGAGGAGTCCATGGGATTCTCCAGGCAAGAGTACTGGGGTGGATTACCATTACCATTCCCATCTCCAGGGGATCTTCCCGACCGGGGGATTGAACCTGGGTCTCCCGGATTGTAGACAGACGCTTTACCGTCTGAGCCACCAGGGAAGTCCTACAAGCTTAGATTAAGAAAGGGGGGAAAAAAAAGTGAATTTCCCATAAACGCTAGAGAGGGGCGTTTCACATTGGTTCAGCATTCCTTCGACCGTTTCTTTCATTGACAAATCTGACCACCTGTTGCTTCCAGATTAGTTTTCTTGTTGCTTTGAATTCTTGCTCACCTTGATTGTGTGTGTGTGTGCGCGTGCACGCGTGCACGCGCGCGTCTCTGTGATTAATTTTCTCTTTAGACCCCTTAAAGTACTTTCACAGATATTTGTACAGCATTGCAGGGAAAACAAACTTTTTCAACAGCTATTAAGTGTGGGTAAAGGGCGAAGACCAGCTCCCCAGCCAACGGCCGCCCCTCCAACACTCCCCCGCCTCCTCTCGGCTCACTTCCCCCGCCCCCACCGCTAACCCCACCCCCGCGCGCCAGGTCGGGGCAGAGTTACGTCACCAGCAGCCGGCGGTTTCTCGGGATGCGCTGGGCGCTGAGGCCAGCGGTGACCCGCGTGCTGGGCGCAGCGCAACCGGAACCTGTCCTTCCCCTATCCAACCGCCCTGTTGGTAGCTAAGGGAATCCTGCCCCCACCCCCGGCGTCTGGCCGGAGAGGGTAGGGGAAGAGGCAAGTAGGGAGGCGGATTGCTGTAACCCTCCGGTGCGGCTGTAGCGGGAGGCGTTTACCGTTCTGAGGAGCATCCGTTTGAAAGCCCTGTAAGGCAAAATGGTCTAACAAAACGCTTGAAGTTGTGGAGGGGAGGAGGCCCACCGGACTGCCAGGGCAGAGGAAAGGGTAGAGTCAGAGTAACCAGGAGGCCCTTGGTCCCTTGGCCTCAGGTGGTCAGGCTGCCTCAGTCTCGCAGCTCTGCTCGAAGCTTCGCATTGCAGATGGAGGTCCTGACAGACTAGTGGGAAACTTTTGGGTGAGGACAGGCAGGGAAAGTGTCCTACGAAAAATCGAGGACGGAAAAAGGGTGAGGGGACAGTTAGTTTGGCTAACTGACGACTTGGTGGGACAGGGTCCTAGATTGGAGGAGTCTCCCTGAGGTGAATGAAAGTCTCCAGAGATTTCTTTCACAGGGACAGCCTGAGGCAGAACAGGGAGGAAAATGGGGACGTGGGGGCGCAAATTTAGAGCAGGCTAACTTCAGCTCGACATGAGAAAAAATTACCACAGAATTTTAGCTGTTGGCAAACGCGCGCTGCTGCCTCGTCGAACTATGTGACGGCTCTTCTAACCGTCGAATTCCAACCTTATGATGAGATAGCAACTGTATTTTTTTTTAGTTCCCTGAGTTAATTATTCTTCCTGTATGATAATTACATAATAATCCCTCTCAGCATTATTTATATTGTTTTCTTATGGATAAAGAAATCTGCCCTCCCCAGATCAGCTGATGATATCATTTAGAATATTTTGTTTGTTTGAAATTTTAACACCTTATTGTCTTGGATATGGATAATAGAACTTCTATAGTTGTACATTTAAAATACATTAAGCTTAATTAAAACACTAGTAATTAGGGCCATTCAAGTTGAACTTATAGTTTATCTTCCTATTATAGACTGTAGACCCAAACCTTTCTACATAAAGGAATGTAATTGGAAATAAATTAATATTCAAAGCTAGTTAATATTCATAAGAATGCACTTTGAGATCTTGAGAAGGGAAATTTGATCACTAATTTTAAAATTATTTTGACAGTTTTGTTTCCTTTTATTTATTTATTTTTAAAGCTGAGATGAAAACTCTTGGTGAATATTTTGCATAAACAGCCACATGGAGATGCAAGAGTAAAAAACAGGTAACACTTATCTGGAGTTATATGAAGAAAGCAGTAGAAACTGGAATGAACAAAACAGAACAAAAAGAGAGAAGCCATTTAGGTAGATTTCAAGGAGCAATATTAAATAGCAAAAAAAAAAAAGCCATTGCACACTAAAACTTGCTTTCCTTGAAGGATTTTAATATTACACAATCATAGTAAGCACAACTACATCTTTAATGAAATTCGCTGGGCCTGGCACATAGTAAGCCCATATTACCCATTTGTTGATTGTGCTTGAATGATATAAAATTTTTCCCTCTTTATTTTAACAGACTCTCTGCTGGATGCCAGAACTTCACAAGGGTTTCTGTTATACTAACTATATTTTATTTTATTTTCAGAGTAACTGAAACCTATTGGAGGTTAGTTCGCCACTGGAAACTACCAAAGGGCCTTTCTTTTATCCACCCCACTACCTCTGTGCAGCCTCACTTAACCTCACACCTCAGGTGAGGGGGAAATCAGAGAAAGACCAGCAGCTTGCCAGTGCTGGTAGCCTCATTGCCAGTTTCTTCATCCTTAAAGCTACAGATAATCTGACAGTAAGTATTAGGATTTTTTCAGATCTTCCTGTTCCCCTAACAACCCTCAATTTTAGTCTGAGAATGTCTACCAGATATGTAACCCTGATATTTTCCTTTTAATTGGAGCATAATTGCTTTACAATGTTGTGGTGGTAGAAAGTAGCATTGATATATAAAAACTAACATGTGTAAAATAGATAACTAGTGCAAAGTTGCTATATAACAGGGAGCCCTGACTGGCGCTCTGTGATGACCTAGAGAGATGGATTGAGGGGGTGGGGTGGCAGAGGGAGGCTCAAGAGGGAAGGGATATGTGTATGTGTGTGTGTGTGTGTGTGTGTGTGTGTGTGTGTGCGTGTGCGTGTGCGTGTGTGTGTGTGTGCGTGCGTGCTCAGTCACTTCAGTCATCTCCAATTCTTTGCGATCCTAGGGACTGTAGCCTGCCAGGTTCCTCTGTCCATGGGATTCTCCAGGCAAGAATCCTGGAATGAATTGCCATGCCTTTCTCCAGGGATCTTCCTGACCCACGGGTTGAACCTGCATCTCCTGTATCTCCTGCATTGCAGGCAGATTCTTTACTGCTGAACTACTGAGAAGCCTATCTATCTATCTATCTGTCTATCTATCTATCTATCTATCTATCTATATAAATTATATATATTGTATAATTTCCTATATATATTATATATATATATAAAATTATGACTGATTTGTATTGATGTATGGCAACGACCATGACCCTAATACTTGACTGTAGTTTCTAGAACTCTGTTGTCCAATCCAGTACCACTAGCCACATGTGGCTATTAAAATTTCAATCAGTTAAAATTAATCAAAATTTAAAATTGTGTTCTCAAGTCCGACTAGTCATATTTTACATGCTTAACAGACATATGTGGCCATATTGAATAGTTCAGATGTAGAATATCCCAACATTGCAGAAAATTCTTTTGGACATGGCTGCTCTAGAAAGCATGCCAGCCCCTTGTCATATCTGCAGTTTAAAAGATATTCAAACTCAGGTTTCTTGACAAACAAGATTAAGGTAAATAAAATATTCTCTAGTAGATCAAGAAGTGGCTGTATAAGGCAGGACTTGAGTTAATTGGCTCAGTGGAGGGCAAAACAAAACAAAACAAAACAAAACAAAAACATGGCAGTACCACTCGTTTAATTTGACCATACATATTTAGGGTGGAAAAGTGAGACCTATGTTGAAGTGTTTTTCCAGAGTGCTTTGGCTATTATTTCAGACCATTTGTTCAATGTTAACATCAATGACTCAAGTTAAAGCATTTCTACATACACAGTTATAAAATTTAAAGACAGTAAATGGAAGGGGGGCTTCCCTGGTGGCTCAGAGGTTAAAGTATCTGCCTGGAATGCAGGAGACCCTGGTTCGATTCCTGGGTCGGGAAGATCCCCTGGGGAAGGAAATGGCAACCCACTCCAGTACTCTTGCCAGGAGAATCCCATGGAGGGAAGAGCCTGGTAGGCTACAGTCCATGGGGTCGCAAAGAGTCGGACACGACTGACTTCACTCACTTCACACATGGAAGGGGAAGAGTTGATTCTAAGAGCATCTACATCATCACAATATTACTTTAGAAATTGCCATTAATATATCCTTTGTATCTTCCCTATTGTGGGTTTCAAGAGCTGAGTAATACAGGTAGGAACACTGCAAGCTGCAACATCTTTAAGCTTCAAAATTACTGGTACTAATAATGATTCACATTTCCGTAATGAATGTCTTACATTTTAGAAAGTGTTCTTCTCATTTTTCTTTCCATGGATCTCACAATGCACTCCTGATGTAGATAGGGCAAATATTACTATTCTTTTCTTAGGGTTCTTTTCTTTCTAGTCTTCTTTGCTTTGACTCAGATGCCACCTCCTCCATGAAGCTGTTTGTAGAAGTGTTAACTCTTTAGCTCTTGTTCAGTATGGTTGGTACATGTCTTAAGGTAGTTACCAATGCTGTTGATGTACTTTTGATCTTAATAGATTCACATTTCCTCTAAGACAGAAGTTGTGTCAGATTTATATTTGTAGTTTTTTTTTCTTTTCATTTTATTAAGATAAAACTCATATTACACAAAATTAACTATTTTAAAGTATACAATTCAGAGATATTTAGTATATTCACTGTGCTGTGCAACCATCACTTTCTAATTACAAAACATTTTCATTGTCCCAAAATGGAACCCTGTACCTATTAAATAGTCACTATTCCCTGCCTGCCTACAACCCCTGGCAACCACTAATCTTTCTGTGTTTGTGGATTTATCTATTCTGGATATTTCAACTAAATGGAATCACACACTATGCAGCCTTATCTGTCTGGCTTCTTTCACTTAGCATGTTTTCAGGATTTTTTCACATTGTAGCATATGTTGGTATTTCATTCAGATTTATATTTGAGTTTTGTATTTTACTAAAGAGGCACTCAGTAAATAGTAGCATAATTGTTTAATGGTGGACTATATTACCCCAACAACAAATTTTACCCTAAACTCCCATACCTGACAGCATATGCTAATATAATGCAGTCTGTATAAATAGATAAGGCCTGAACCTGATTAAATTCTGTTATTTCATCCTTAGCTACTCAGAACATCTAAGCCTTCAACATTAACCATCAGAAGACTTTCTCTATTTATCCATTCTGAGACGTGGCACAAACATGTCGTTTTTTCTGACAATATCCTGCTGTGACATCTTCTCCTACTGAAGTTCATCTGTGGATAGAAGGTAAGGTGTTTTGAAACATTTTAGCTCTGCAGATCATATCTGATCTTTAATGGCTCAGCTTCCCAGATTTCACAAAGTATTAATATATAAAAACAAATTATTTTGTAATATTTTACAGAAGATCCTTCAATATTAAAGATTTGAACCTGAATCTGTGTTTAAAGGTTCATAGCATTATGTTTTAATAAACACATTCTCAGAAAAATTTCCATTTCTTGTTTAGTGTCTTCCTTGTATGACTGTTGGAATTAATGTATTAATTAAATTTTAATTAATATATTAATAGTAAATTGGACTTAATAAAATTAATTAATATATAATTATTGGAAACAATCATTCTAAAATAATGATATGAGGCAGCCACACTAGTAAATAAAACACACTGCCTAACAGATGTGATTTACATTCTTCTATTAGAAGAAGCTATTTAATACTGACTGAAGAGAATGGATTATAGAGTAGTAGATGCAATGAAAGTGAAAGAAAGTGAAACTGAAGTCTCTCAGTCGTGTCTGACTCTTTGCAATCCCGTGGACTGTAGTCTACCAGTCTCCTCTATCCATGGGATTTTCCAGGCAATAGTCCTGGAGTGGGTTGCCATTTCCCTCTCCAGGGGATCTTGCCAACCCAGGGCTCAAACCTGGGTCTCCCACATTGTAGACAGACGCTTTACCATCTGAGCCACCAGGGAAGCCAGTAGATGCAATGAAAGGAGAAGTTAAATGTCATTAATTAAATTAATTTTATTATTAATTATAGTTTGTTACGTTTAAAATAAATTTGACATTTGAGAGCAAGGGCTATGCCTGCCTCTGTTACTAGCTGTTCACATTAATAGATATTGAAAAAATAATATGTTTACTGATTTAAGAGTGAGGAAAGATCCAAAGTTGTCTTTTATCAGATGTCTTTATTAGCAATGCACCAAGGAGCACTTTAGAGAAGATTGACTGTTCTTAGCATTTTTTAATTACAGAAACTCTTCTAAAGATGATTAGTGATTGTGAAGCTTTGCTTTATTGCAGTATTTTCTTTACATAGGGATTACTAAGATGGTTTAGCATATTCTGTTTTGTTAAGTAAAATGTTTAAAGTACTATATAGATGAAAATCATATTTTATCATTACAGAATTATAATGTCTTGTTTATACTTTACTTTTTAAACTTAATAAAGTTTTAATTCCCATCCATAAAAATAGTTGTAGTGCATAAGTTTATCTTCACATTAACCTGAAATATTACAGTTATCTAGCACAAAAATTTATGTGAGAACTTACTTACATCATTTATACCAATAAAATTATTTTTATATAGAGGCATGTCAAGTGAAAAGTAAATTTCAAAAATTTGGTTCATATTTTAATTCTTTTGTAATTCTTAATGTTACCATGTTTCTCTTTTGCATATACATTAACTGGTATTATATTTTAGATTCCATATATAAGTGACATCATACAGTATTTGTCTTCAACTTATTTAACTTGGCATACTATTCTGTAGGTCCATCCACTTTTCTTCAAATGACAGAATTTTATTTTCATGACTCAGTAATATGATAGGTGGGTTCCATATCTTCACTATTGTAAATAGTTCTGCTATGAACATTGAGGTGTATGTATCTTTTTAAATTAGTATCTTTGGATATGCACTCAATATGGAATTTCTGGGTGATATGGTTGTTCTAGTTTTAGTTTTCTGAGACCCCTTCATACTATTTTCCACAGTGGCTGCACCAATTTAAATTCTCACCAACAATGTACAAAGGTTCTCTTTTCTCCACATCCTCTCCAGCATTTGTAATTGTGTATACTTTGATGATAGCCATTTCTACAGATGTAATATCTGTAGATATGTAATATCTGTGATATCTCATTGTTACTTTTATTTGCATTTCTCTAACAATTAGCAATGTTGAACATCTTTTCATGTACCTCCTGACCATGTGCTTCCTTGCAAAAATGTCTATTCAAGTCTTCTGCCCATTTTTTACTGGCTTTTTTATGCTAAGTTCTAAGAACTGTTTATATATTTTTGAAATTAACCCCTTAGTAGTCTTATCATTTGCAAGTATTTTCTGCAGTTCTGTAGGTAGAGTTTTCTTTTTTTCGGTGGTTTCCTTTGCTGTGCAAAAGCTTTTAAGGAGCAAGCTGCCATTTACTTATTTTTGCTTTTATTTCTTTTGCCTTAGAAGACTGATCCAAGAAAATATTGCTGTGATTTATGTCCAAGAATATTCTGCCTATTTTTCTTCTAGGAGTTTTATGACATCTGCTCTTACATTTAGGTCTTTAAACCATTTTGAGTTTATTTTTATATATGGTATGATGGAATGTTTTAATCTCATTGTTTTGTATGTGGCTGTCCAGTTCTCCCAGCACCACTTGTTGAAAAGTCTGTCTTATCTCGATTGAATATTCTTGATTCCTTTTTCATAGATTAGTTGATCATGGGTGCATAGGTTTATTTGTGGTATCTCTATTCTGTACCATTCATTGATCTATGTCTGTTTTTATGCCAATACCACACTGCTTTGATACTGTAGCTTTGTATTATAGTCTGAAGTCTGAGAGGTTTTTATCTCCAGCTTTGTTCTTTTTTCTCAAGATTGCTTTGGCAGTTTGGCGTTTTGTGCGGTTCCACATTAATTTTAGGATATTTGATCTACTTCTGTGAAAAATGTCATGGGTACTTTAATAGGGTTTGTATTAAATCTTTTGATTGCTTTTGGTAGTATGGACATTTTAAAAAAGATTAATTCTCCCAGACCAACAGTATGGGATATATTTGCATTTCTTTGTATCATCTTCAATTTTTTTCATCAGTATTTTATAGTTTTCAGAGTACAGATCTTTCACTTTCTTGGGTCAGCTCATTCCTTGGTATTTTATTCTTTTTGATGCAACTTCAAGTGGAATTGTTTTCATGATTTTTCTTCCTAATATTTCATTATTAGTGCATAGAATTGTGACATGTTTCCGTATATGAATCTTATATCTTGAAAACTTGCTAAAATCATTTATTCAGATAGTTTTTGGGGTGGAGACTTTAGAATACTTTTTATAATGTATCATATCATCTGCAGACTGTAAATTTTTTCACTTCCCTTCTGATTTTGAAAATTTTTATTATTTTTCTTGTCTGACTTTTGTGGCTAGGACTTCCACTACTATGTTAGATAGAAGTGGTGAGAATGGGCATGCTTGTCTTGTGTCTTGTTACTGAATTTAGCAGGAGGGCTTTGAGTGTTATATTGGCTGTGGGCTTGTCATAAATGGTATTTATTGTGTTGAGATAGGATCCCTCTGTACTCACTTTGATGAGAGTTTTTTTTTTTTTTGATGAATGGATGTTGAATTTTATTAACTCCTATTTCTGTGTCTATTGAGATGATCATGTGATTTGATTTTCATCCTTCCTTTTGTCATTGTGATGTATCACGTTATTGATTTGTGAGTGTTGAACCATCTTTGTGACCTTGGAATAACTCCAAGTTGATTATGGTATATGATCCATATATATTGTTGGATTCAGTTTGCTAATATTTTGTTGAAGATTTTTTGCATCTGTATAGAAAAGCCCTTGAATGTTCTTCTATTCTTAATTATGTTAATTTATACTAAAGCATGTGTGTGATTCTGTGAACTGTATATCTGGGAAGAACAAAGCAACTCAGGGTACAGAGGACTTCACTGTGAGAAACAAAAGCCAGTAAGGTATGGATCTGTTTCTTTTGTGTGTGTGTGAGAGCCAATTGCCTTTTATTGTTTTTAAATAAATTTATTTATTTTAATTGGAGGCTAATTACTTTACAATATTGCGGTAGTTTTTGCCATACATCTACATGAATCAGCCATGACTGTACATGTGTTCCCCCATCCTGAACCCTCTTCCCTCCTCCCTCTCCATCCCAGCCCTCTAGGTTGTCCCAGAGTTCCAGCTTTGAGTGCCCTACTTCATGCATCAACCTTGCACTGGTCATCTATTTTACATATGGTAATACACATGTTTCAATGCTATTCTCTCGAATCATGCCACCTTCCTTCTCCCACAGAGTCCAAAAGTCTGTTCTTTACATCTGTGTCTCTTTTGCTGTCTTGCATATAGGGTCATTGTTACCATCTTTCTAAATTCCATATATATATGTTAATATACAGTATTGGTGTTTCTCTTTCTGACTTACTTAATTCTGTATAATAGGCTCCAGTTTCATCCACCTCATTAGAACTGATTCAAATGCATTTTTTGTAATAGCTGAGTAACATTCCATTGTGTATATGTATCACCACTTCCTTATCCATTCGTCTGTCGATAGACATCTAGGTTGCTTCCATGTCCTGCTGCTGCTAAGTCTCTTCACTTGTGTCTGACCCTGTGTGACCCCATAGACAGCAGCACACCACCCTCCTCTGTCCTTGGGATTCTCCAGGCCAGAATACTGGAGTGGGTTGCCATTTCCTTCTTCAATGCGAGAGGGTGAAAAGTGAAAGTGAAGTTGCTCAGTCTTGTTTGACTTTTCATGACCCCATGGACTGTAGCCTACCGGAATCCTCTGTCCATGGGATTTTCCAGGCAAGAGTACTGGAGTGGGTTGCCATTTCCTTCTCCAGCTTCCATGTCCTAGCTATTGTAAAAAGTGCTGCAATGAACAGTGGCGTGCCTGTGTCTCTTTCAATTCTGGTTTCCTTGATGTGCATGTCCAGCAGTGGGATTGCTAGGTCGTATGGGAGTTCTATTTCCAGTTTTTTTTTTTTAAGATATCTCCATATTGTTCTCCATAGTGGCTATACTAGTTTGCATTCCCACCAACAGTGTAAGAGGGTTTCCTTTTTACCACACCCTCTCCAGCATTTATTGTCTGTAGACTTTCTGATGGTAGCATGAGATGGTACCTCATTGTGCTTTTGATTTACATTTCTCTTATAATGAGTGATGCTGAACATCTTTTTACATGTTTGTTAGCCATCTGTATGTCTTTGGAGAAATGTCTGTTTAGTTCTTTGGTCCTTTTTTTATTGGGTCGTTTATTTTTCTGGAATGGAGCTGCATGAGCTGCTTGTATATTTTTGAGATTAATTCTTTGTCAGTTGTTTCATTTGCTATCATTTTCTCCCATTCTGAAGGCTGACTTTTCACCTTGCTTATAGTTTCCCTCATTGTACAAAAGCTTTTATGTTTAGTTTGGTCACATTTGTTTATTTTTTTTTCATTTATTTACACTACTCTGGAAGGTGAGTCATGGGAGGATCTTGCTGTGACGTATGTCAGAGAGTTTTCTGCCTATGTTTTCTTCTAATTGTTTTATAGTTTCTGGTCTTACATTTAGATCTTTAATACATTTTGAGTATATTTTTGTGTATGGTGTAGTGTTCTAGTTTCATCTTTTAACAGGTGGTTGACCAGTTTTCCCAGCACCACTTGTTAAAGAGTGTTTTTTCTGCATTGTATATTTTTACCTCCTTTGTCAAAGACAATGTGTCCATAGGTGCATGGGTTTATCTCTGAGCTTTCTGTTTTATTCCATTGATCTATATTTTTGTCCTTGTGCCAGTGTCATACCGTCTTGGTGACTGTAGGTTTGTTAGTCTGAAGTCAGGCAGGTTGATTCCTCCAGTTCCATTCTTCTTCCTCAAGACTGCTTTGGCAATTCGAGTTTTTTTGCTTTTCCATACAAATTGTGAAATTATTTGTTCTAGTTCTGTGAAAAATACCATTGGTAAGTTGATAAAGATTGCATTAAATCTGTAGATTACTTTGGGTAATATACTCGTTTTCACTATATTGATTCTTCCAATCCATGAACATGATATATTTCTTCATGTATTTGTATCATCTTTGAGTTCTTTCAGCAGTTTTTTTTTTTTTTTTTTTTTTTTTTTAGTTTTCTATATGTAGGTCTTTCATTTCTTTAGGTAAACTTATTTCCAAGTATTTTATTCTTTTCGTTGCAGTGGTGAATGGGATTGTTTTCTTAATTTCTCTTTCTGTTTTCTCATTGTTAGTGTATAGTAATGGAAGGGATTTATCTGTATTAATTTTATATCCCACAACTTTGCTAGCGGGATTATAGCTAGTAGTAGTTTTCTGGTGTTGTCTTTTGGGTTTTCTATATAGAGGATCATGTCATCCACAAACAGAGTTTTACTATTTCCATCCCAGTCGGGATTCTTTTATTTCTTTTTCTTCTCTGATGGCTGTGGTTTGGACTTACAAAACTGTGTTGAATAGTAGTGGTGAGAGTGGGCACCCTTGTCTTGTTCCTGATATTTAGAGGAAATGCTTTCTGTTTTTTTTTTTTTTCCATTGAAGAAAATGTTTGCTGTGGGTTTGTCATATATGGCTTTTATTATGTTGAGGTATGTTCCTTCTATTCCTGCTTTCTGGAGAGTTTGACCATAAATCACTGTTGTATCTTGTCAGAGGCTTTCTCTGCATCTATTGAGATAATCATTTGGTTTTTAATGTTTCAATTTATAAAAATTGTGTATCATATTGATTTGCGAATATTGAAGAATCCTTGCATCCCTGGGATAAAGCCCACTTGGTCATGATGGATCCTTTAAATATGTTGTTGGATTCAGTTTGCTAGAATTTTGTTAAGGATTTTTGCATCTATGTTCATCAGTGATATTGACCTATAGTTTTCTTGTTTTGTGGCATCTTTGTCTGGTTTTGGTATTAGGGTGATGGTGGCCTCATAGAATGAGTTTGGCAGTTTATCTTCTGCAATTTTCTGGAAGAGTTTGAGTAGGATAGATGCTAGCTCTTCTCTAAATTTTTGGTAGAATTCACCTTGACACCATCTGGTCCTGGACTTTCGTTTCCTGGAAGAATTTTGATTACAGTTTCAATTTCTGTGCTTGAGATGGGTCTGTAAAATTTTCTATTTCTTCCTGGTTCAGTTTTGGTAGGTTATACTTTTCTAAGAATTTTTCCATTTCCTTCAAGTTGTCCATTTTATTGGCATATATTTGCTGATAATAGTCTCATGATTCTTTGTATTTCTGTGTTGTCTGTTGTGGTTTCTTCATATTCATTTCTAATTTTATTGATTTGATTTTTCTCCTTTTGTTTCTTGATGAGTCTGGCTAATGGTTTGTCTATTTTATCTTCTCAAAGAAGCAGCTTTTAGTTTTGTTGATTTTTGCTATAGTCTCCTTTGTTTCTCTTTAATTTATTTCTGCTTCAATTTTTATGATTTCTTTCCTTCCACTAACATTGGGGTTATTCTTCTTCTTTTAGATGCTGTAGAAGTAAAGTTAGGTTGTTTATTTGATGTTTCTCCTGTTGATTGAGATAGGTTTGTATTGCTATGAACCTCCCTCTTAGTACTGCTTTTACTGACTCCCATAGGTTTTGGGTTGTCATATTTTCATTTTCACTTGCTTCTATTCATATTTTGAATTCATTTTTTATTTTTGTAATGATCTGTTGGTTATTCAGAAGCATATTGTTTAGCCTCCATATGTTTGTGTTTTTAATAATTTCTTTTCCCCTGTAGTTGACATCTAATCTTACCACTTTGTGATCAGAAAAGATGCTTGAAATGATTTCAATTTTTTAATATTTACCAAGGCTAGAATTATGGCCCAGGATATGATTAGTCCTGGAGAATGTTCTGTGTGCACTTGAGAAAAAGTTGAAAAAAAAAAATATATATATATATATTTGTGAAATACCCTCTAGATATCAATTAGATTTAACTGGTCCCTTGTATCATTTAAAGCTTATGTTCCTTGCTAATTTTCTGGTTGCTTGATGTATCCATAGGTGTGAGTGGGTTATTAAAGCCCCTCACTATTATGAGTTGCTGTTAATTTCCCCTTTCATTCTTCTTAGCATTTGTCTTACATATTGCGGTGCTCCTGTGTCAAGTGCATTTATATTTATAATTGTTTTATCATCTTGGATTCATCCTTTGATCATGATGTAGTTTCCTTCTTTTTCTTTTACCATGGTCTTCATTTCAAGGTATATTTTATCTGATATGAGTATTGCTGCTCCTGCTTTCTTTTGGTTCTCATTTGCATAAAATATATTTTTCCATTCACTTTCAGTCTCTATGTGTACCTTGTTTTGAGGTGGGTCTCTTGTAGACAGCATATATAAGGTTCTTGTTTTTGTATCCATTCAGCCTGTGTTCGTCTTTTGGTTGGAGCATTTAACCCATTTACATTTAAGGTGGTTATTGATAAGCATGATCCACTTACCATTTACTTTGTTGTTTTGGGTTTATTTTTAGAAAACTTTTCTGTATTTCTTGTCTAGAGAAGATCCTTAGCATTTGTTGAAGAGCTGGTTTAGTGGTGCTGAGTTCTCTCAGCTTTTGCTTCTCTGTAAAGTTTTGGATTTCTCCTTTATATCTGAATGATATGGGTTGCTGGTTAGATTAATCTTGGTTGTAGGTTTTTCTCTTTCATCACTTTAAGTATGTCCTGCCATTCCCTTCTGGCCTAAAGAGTTTCTTTTGAAAGATCAGCTGTTATCCTTGTATGGATCCCCTTGTGTGTCATTTGTTGCTTTTCCCTTGCTGCTTTTAAGTTTTGCTCTTTGTGTGTGATCTTTGTTAGTTTGTTTAAAATGTGTCTTTGGGTGTTTCACCTTGGATTTCTCCTGTTTGGGTTTTTCTGGGATTTTTGGATTTGCACAGCTATTTCCTTCCCCATTTCAGGAAAGTTTTAGACTGTTACCTCCTCAAGTAATTTCTCATGAACTTTCTTTGTGTCTTCTTCTTCTGGGACACCTATGATTCAAATGTTGGGGCACTTAACATTGTCTCAGAGGTCTCTGAGGTTGTCCTCATTGCTTTTATATATTTTTTCCTCTCTAGTTCATTATTTCCACCACTCTATTTTCCACCTCAGTTATCCTGTCTTCTGCCTCAGTTATTCTGCTGTTGGTTCCTTCCAGAGTGCTTTAATCTCAGTTATTGCATTGTTCATTATTGTTTGACTCGTCATTGTTTCTTCTAGGGCCTTATTAAACATTTTTTGCATCTTCTCAATAGTTGTCTCTAGTCTACTTATCTGTAAATCCATTTTGTTTTCAAGATTTTGGATCCATCTTTATTGTAATTATTTTGAATTCTTTTTCAGGTAGACTCCCTATCTCCTCCTCTTTGATTTGATTTCATGTTTTTTTTTAATATGAATTTATTTATTTTAATTGGAGGCTAATTACTTTACAATATTGTATTGGTTTTGCCATACATCAACAGGATCTCTGCATGTGTACACGTGTTTCATCCTGAACACCCCTCCTATCTCCCTCCCCATACCATCCCTCTGGTCACCCAGTGTACCAGCCGAGTCCGATCATCGCAATTGAACCTGGACTGGCAGTCTCATTTCAATTATGATATGTTTTCAATGCATTCTCTCATCCTAACCCTGCCCTCTCCACAGAGTCCAAAAGACTGTAGAACAGTCTATACATCTGTGTCTCTTTTGCTGTCTCACATACAGGTTTATCATTACAATTTATCTAAATTCCATTAATATATGGCATTAAGTATACTGTATTGGGTGGTTTGTCTTTCTGGATTACTTCACTCTGTATAATAGGCCCCAGTTTCATCCACCTCATTAGAACCGATTCAAATGTATTCTTTTCAATGGGTGAGTAATACTCCATTCTGTGTATGTACCACAGCTTTATTATCCATACATCTGCTGATGGACATCTAGGTGGTTTCCATGTCCTGGCTATTATAAACAGTGCTGCAGTGAACATTGGGGTTCATGTGTCTCTTTCAATTCTGGTTTCCTAAGTGTGTATGCCCAGGAGTGGGATTGCTGGGTCATATGGCAGTTCTGTTTCCAGTTTTTTAAGGAATCTCCACACTGATCTCCATAGTGGCTGTAATAGTTTGCATTCCCACCAACAGTGTAAGAGGGTTCCCTTTTCTCCACACCCTCTCCAGCATTTATTGCTTGTAGACTTTTGGGTTGCAGCCATTCTGACTGGCGTGAAATGGTACCTCATTGTGGTTTTGATTTGCATTTCTCTGAAAATGAGTGATGTTGAGCATCTTTTCTTGTGTTTGCTAGACATCTGTATGTCTTCTTTGGAGAAATGTCTGTTTAGGTCTTTGGCCCAATTTTGATTGGGTCATTTATTTTTCTGAAATTGAGCTGCAGGAGTTGCTTGTGTATTTTTGAGATTAATTCTCTGTCAGTTGCTTCATTTGCTATTGTTTTCCTCCAATTCTGAAGGCTGTCTTTTCACTTTGCTAATAGTTTCCTTTGTTGTGCCAAAGCTTTTAATTTTAGTTAGGTCCCATTTGTTTATTTTTGCTTTTATTTCCAGTATTCTGGGAGGTGGGTCATAGAGGATCCTGCTGTGATTTATGGCGGAGAGTGTTTTGCCTATGTTCTCCTCTAGGAATTTTATAGTTTCTGGTCTTACATTTAGATCTTTAATCCATTTTGAGTTTATTTTTGTGTATGATGTTAGAAAGTGTTCTAGTTTCATTCTTTTACAAGTGGTTGACCAGTTTCCCCAGTACCACTTGTTAAAGAGATTGTCTTTACTCCATTGTATATTCTTGACTCCTTTGTTGAAGATAAGGTGTCCATATGTGTGTGGATTTATCTCTGGGCTTTCTGTTTTGTTCCATTGATCTATAGTTCTATCTTTGTGCCAGTACCATACTGTCTTGATGACTGTGGCTTTGTAGTAGAGCCTGAAGTCAGGCAGGTTGATTCCTCCAGTTCCATTCTTCTTTCTCAAGATTGTTTGGGTATTTTGAGATTTTTTGGATTTCCATACAAATTGTGAAATTAATTGTTCTAGCTCTGTGAAAAATACCGTTGGTAATTTGATAGAAATTTCATTGAAACTATAGATTTCTTTGGATACTATACTCATTTTCACTATATTGATTCCTCCAATCCATGAACATGGTATATTTCTTCATCTATTTGTGTCCTGTTTGATTTCTTTCACCAATGTTTTATAGTTTTCTATATATACGTCTTTAGTTTCTTTAGGTAGATATATTCCTAAGTATTTTATTCTTTTTGTTGCAATGGTGAATGAAATTGTTTCCTTAATTTCTCTATTTCCTCATTATTAGTTTATAGGATTTCTGTGTGTTAATTTTATATCCTCCAACTTTACTATATTCATTGATTATCTCTAGTAATTTTCTGGTGGAGTCTTTAGGGTTTTCTATGTAGAGGATCATGTCATCTGCAAACTGAGAGTTTTAATTCTTCTTTGCAGATTTAGATATCTTTTATTTCTTTTTCTGCTTTGATTGCTGTGTCCAAAACTTTCCAAAACTATGTTGAATAGTAGTAGTGAAAGTGGGCACCCTTATCTTGTTCCGTGACGTTAGGGAAATGCTTTCAATTTTTCACCATTGAAGGTAATGTTTGCAGTGGGTTTGTCATATATAGCTTTTATTATGCTGAGGTATTTTCCTTCTATTCCTGTTTTTCTGGAGAGGTTTTTTTTTTATCATAAATGGATGTTGAATTTTGTCAAAGGCTTTCTCTGCATCTATTGATACTATCATACGGTTTATATTTTTCAATTTGTTAATGTGGTGTATTTCATTGATTGATTTGTGGATATTGAAGAATCCTTGCATCCCTGGGATAAAGCCCACTTGGTCATGGTGAATGATCTTTTTAATGTGGCTGTTGGATTCTGATTGCTAGAATTTTGTTAAGGATTTTTGCATCTATGTTCATCAGTGATAGTGGCCTGTTGTTTTCTTTTTTGTGGCATCTTTGTCAGGTTTTGGTATTAGGGTGATGGTGGACTCATAGAATGAGTTTGGAGTTTACCATCCTCCTGCAATTTTTTGGAAGAGTTGAGTAGGATAGGTGTTAGCTCTTCTCGAAATTTTTGGTAAGAATGCACCGTGTGAAGCCGTCGGACCTGGCTTTGTTTACTGGAAGATTTCTGATTACAGTTCTCACTTTCTGTGCTTGTATGGATCTGTTAAATTTTCTATTCCTTTCTGGTTCAGTTTTGGAAGTTTTATCTTTTCTAAGAATTTGTCCTATTTCTTCCAAGTTGTCCATTTTATTGGCATTTATTGCTGATAGTAGTCTCTTATGATCATTTGTATTTCTTGTGTTGTTCTGTTTGTATCTCTCATTTTTCATTTCTAATTTTATTGATTTGAGTTTTTCCCTTTGTTTTTTGATGAGAGTGCTAATTGTTTTGCATTTTATTATTTCATCATCAAAAAACGCAGCTTTGGCTTTGTTGATTTTTGGCTATAGTCTCTTTTGTTTTCTGTACATTTATTTCTGTCCTAATTTTTAAGTTTCTTTCCTCTACTAAACGCCTTGGGTTCTTCATTTCTTCCTTTTCTAAGTTGCTGTTAGTTGTAAGACTCAGGTTATTTATTTGACTTTGTTCCTGTTTCTTGAGTTAGCCTTATGTGCTATGAGCCTTTCCCTTAGCACTGCTTTTAAAGCAGTTCCCACAGGTTTTGGGTTGTTGTGTTTTCATTTTCATTTGTTTCTATTGCATATTTTGATTTCTTTTTTGATCCTTCTGTGATTGTTGGTTATTCAGCTGTAGTGCTGTTTCAGCCTCCATGTGTTGGAATTTTTAACAGTTTTTCCTCCTGTAATTGAGATCTAATCTTATTACTGGCATTGTGGTCGAAAGATGCTTGTAAATTGATTTCAATTTTTTTGATTTACCAAGGTAGTTTTATGGCCCAGGATGTGATTATCCTCGGAGAAGTTCGCGTGTGCACTTGAGAAAAAGGTGAAAAAAATTCATTATTTTATGGGGTGAAATTCATATAGGTATCAATTAAGGTTAACCTGGTGTATTGTATCATTTAAAGTTATGTTTCTTGTATATTTCTGTTTGTTGATTATCCATAGGTTGAGTGGGGTTATTAAAGTCTCCCCAACTATTATTGATGTTATTGTTTAATTTCCCTTTCATACTTGTTAGGCATTTGTCTTACATATTGCGCGTGTTCCTGATGTTGGTGCATATATTATTTATAATTGTTATATCCTCATTATTGGATTGATCCTATTGATCATTTATAGTGTCTTTCTTTGTCTCTCTTCATCAGCCTATTGTTTCTAACTCTATTTTATCTGATATGAGTATTGCGCTCCTGCTTTCTTTTGTCTCATTTGTGTAATATCTTTTCACCTTCACTTTCAGCTTTATGTGTCCCTGTTTTTGAGGTGGGTCTCTTGTAGACAACTATATTGGTCTTGTTTTTGTATCCATTCAGCCTAGTGTTGTCTCTTTGCGTGGATGGGCATTCAACACCATTTACTTTAACGTGGTTATTTGATAAGCCATCCATAATCCCTTTCCACATTTACTTTTATGTTTTGGGTTCTATGTTTATGTGAAACAAGCTCTTTCTTATTTCCTGTCTAGAAAGATCCTTAGCATTTTTGCTTGAGATGCTGGTTTGGTGGTGCTGATTCTCGTCAGCTTATGGCTTGTCTGGAAAGGCTTTTGAGACTTCTCCTTCATATTTGAGATGAGTTCCTTGCTGGGTTAGCAGTAATCTGGGCTGTAGGTCTACTGTTCATCACTTTATAGTATTGTCTTGTCATACCTCCTGGCCTGCAGGAAGATTTTTGCGATTTAAATAAAGATCAAGGCTTTATCGCTTATGAGAATCCCCTTGTGTGTTATTTGTGTTGTTTTTTCGCTGCTTCTTGTAATATTTGTTCTTTGTGTTTGATCTTGTTAATTTGATTAATATGTGTCTTGGGGTGTTTTGCCTTGGGTTTATCCTGTTTAGGACGATCTCTGGGTTTTCTTGGACTTGGGTGATTATTTCCTTTCACTCATTTTAGGGAAGTTTTCAACTATTATCTACTCAAGTTTTTCTCATGGCTTTCTTTTGTCCTCTTCTTCTGGTATCCGGTATGATTAAAATGTTTGGGCATTTAAACATTGTCCCAGAGGTCTCTACAGATTGTCATCAATTTCTTTTAATGTCATTTTGTTCTTTTTTCGCTTCTCTGAATTCAATTTATTTCTAACCATATCTACTATCTTTTTACCTCACTAATCCTAATCTTCTGGCTCCTATTCTACTTATTTGTTGAACTCCAGTGTGTTTTTGCATGAAATCTATTTACGCGCTAGACCATTCTAGGGTATTGAACGCTAAACAAATCCGTATTATTATACAGTGGAAGTGAGAAATAAGATTTAAGGGCCTTAGATCTGATAGATAAGAGTGCGTTTGGCCTGATGAACTATGGAATGAGGTCGTGACATTGTACAGGAGACAGGGACTCAAGACCGATCCCATGGAAAGAAATGGCAAAAGCAGGCAAAAAGGCTGTCTGGGGAAGGCCTTAGCAAATAACTGTGAAAAGAAGAGAGGGCACCGAAAAGGCAAAAGGAGAAAAGCAAAGGTAAAGCATGCTGAATGCAAGTTCCAAAAGAATGGGGCAAGAAGCAGATAAGAAAGCTTCTTCACGATCAATTGAATGAAATAGAGGAAAACAAACACGAATGGGAAAGACTAAGAGATCCTCTTCCAAGAAAATTAGAAGATACCAAGGGAATCATTTCATGCAAAGTATGTGGCTCTTGATAATGGAGCAAGATATATGGTAATGACCTAACCAGAAGCAGAAAGATATTAAGCAAGAGGATGGCAAAGAATACAGCAGAAAACTATACAAAAAGATCTCAGACCAGTAATCATGATGAATGTGATCAACTAATCTAGAGCGGCAGACTCTTGGAAAGTGAAGGCCAAGTGGCCTTTAGAAAGGCATCAAACTTACGAAGCAAAGCTAGTGGAGGTGATGGAATTTCAGTTGAGGGGCTATTTCAAATCCTGAAAGATATGCTGTAAGATATGCTGCAGTCTCAATAATCCAGCAAAATTTGAAAAACTCAGCAGTGGCCAGCAAGACTCGGAAAGGTCCGTTTTTCATCTCATCTCAAAGAAAGGCAATGCCAGACATGGCTCAGAAACTAACTTGCGCACCAAGTTTTTCACTCAATCTCCACAATGGCTAGTAAATATATGCCCTCAAAAATTCCTCCAGCCAGGCTTGCAGCATAACAAATGAAACCGACCAGGCACACCTTCCCCTGAATGTTTTCCAAGCTGGTTTTTTAGAAAAAAATGCAGAGGAACCCGCAGCGATCCAAATTGCCCCAACATCTGCTGGGATCAATCGGAAAAAGCCAAGAGAGTTCCCAAGAAAAAAATATCTATTCTGCTTTAAACTGACCTAATGCCAAAGCCTTTGGAACAGTGGGTGGAAAAATCGCAATAAGAAACTTGTGGAAAAAATTTTGAAAAAGAGCCCTGGGAAATAACCAGAACCACCGAAACCCCTGCCTCTTTAGAAATACTGTATGGCAAGGTCAGGAAAGCAACAGTTTTTAAAGATTTTGGACTAGAAACAACGAATTGGTTTTCGCAAACTAAGGAAAAAGGGAAAGTACTCAAAGCGCTGTAATAAATTGGGTCAACCC